>NC_053426.1:85900651-86110155 GCF_007990345.1 Gossypium hirsutum
TCAATTTTGAAACTCGAAATCCAGTTCCGTAAATTTTCCCTGAAAATAGACTCATATGCCCATCTACAAATTTTTTTCTAGAATTTTTGGTCAGACCAATTAGTACAATTTATTAGTCAAAGTCTCCATATTACAGGGATCGACTACATTGACCTTTGTGCATTACGACTTGGATATCTCCCTGCACAGAGTTTCAACACTGATGCCGTTTGTTTCTATAGAAACTAGACTCAGAGAGGAATCTATACATATATGGTATGACTCCTAATTATCTCTGGTTGATTTATAATGAATTTCCAAAGTCGGAACAGGGAATCCAGAAACAGTTCGGCCTGTTCGAGAACCTGAATATCTCTTAACATACTGTCCATATAATCTTTTCGTTGCTTCTATATGAAATAGACTCATCGAGCTTCGAATACATAATTATCATCAATTAATTCCACTCCTACTATTTTTAGTGATTTTTCAATCTCATGTCACTGCTGCGCAGCATCTGTTACGAAAGTAACTAGGTCCATTTCATGCTATCCTTGATCCAACTCAATCAAACATTCATGCCATTTTCGCATGGCTTAAAGTTTACATACTAAAGTTCAAACACAACATAATAGCCTATACATGCCGAAATATTCTCCTAAGCCGACTAAGAAGAAAGTACCAAAACTTGCTATCCGGTGTGATGACTTCGATGACGGCCCGACCACGCAAAAAGAGATGTGTCCAAGAAACCTAGAATAGGTGACAAGGAAACACCGAGTGAGTTTATAACTCAGTAAGTCATAAGCTATGCACTACCATCCATCAATAACATTATCACAAGAGAAAACAAAATGGAACGAGGCTAATTACTCCATCCATTCCGAACCATACCATAGTTCCTCCGACCTATCGGTTTAATTTCATACCAATTTATGCATTCACAATCCACATACTCATCAATAGGATATTCGAGGCATTTTCATAAATCATTTTATTTTCGTTACAAACATACAACTAAACAGCCTTTCACCCATTCTACGATAAATTTCATGTACGTGACTTCAAGTATATTGTCACATAGGTTCAAACTTACCAAGCTCAACACCAAGTATAGACATAGCACCTATTAGCCATGAACTCAAGACACTTACCCGATCCGCTGTCCGTGATCGACTCAATAGCGTCGCACACTTAGTGTCCATAATGATTCAAGAATATATATTAAGTCCGCACACTCAGTGCTATATAATCAACTCGCACACTTAGTGCTACATAATCAAACTCGCACACTTAGTGCTACATAGTCAACTCGCACACTTAGTGCTACATAGTCAAACTCGCACACTTAGTGCTACATAGTCAATTCGCACACTTAGTGCTGCACAATTTAAACCCGCACACGTAGCGCCAATCTCGTGGTCATAAATGTTTATACTCGCACATTTAGTGCCGAGATCAACAACTCAATACATCTCACCTCTTTTCTTTTCATTCAATACTTTCATCATCACATACGTACATGCATATATATATTTATTCATTCCATTCAGCATCATTACATAAACGTTATGACCATTTGAATTAATACCAACTATATGCTTAATGACTTACCTCGTGTTGGGTAAGACGGTTCCAACTCGGCTACTCGATGACCTTTTCTTTGCCTTTGCTCGATTCACCTCCTTTAACTCCTTGAGCTTAATCAATAATTTAACTAGTTTAACCACCTTGCTAAATATTTACAATCCAATTTCACATGTATATGTATGTTAGTATATTCGGCTAATAACCTCATGCAACTACCATATCATCAAAAATCTAATCACACATGCACATGCATTAGGTAAGTTACCTTTACTAATTTTAAACCCAACATCACACAAGCTCTCAAGTGATGGCCGAATGCTTCTTTTGTTACCCAACTAATCATTCGACAATTTCATCCCCTTTACCACCCTTTTATGCCTAATTATCTAAATCAAGATAAGATCATCAACATGCCTAACCATAGCCGAATGTGCAACATTAATCTATCACCTCTATCTCTTAAATACTATCAAGTTCATTTACTTCTAATTTCTTAAGTTCAACATCTTAATGCCCATTATAGCCACTCCCATTATCTAAATTTAAAAATCGGCAACACCCACATTTCAACTATCTTAGCCGAATACTCTTCAACACTTAGACCAAAGTATGCACATTAAACTTAATACAACTTTCATTATTCCTTTCACCCTCAACATAATTTATAAATCTTGCCCTTCCTTCCATGTTTCGGTCAATTATTCAAATTACCTCATAACATGAACATTCTTTTCAACTAATCTAGCATGACTCATTCGGCCTTAACAAAGAACCACTTTTCATACAAGGACAAAAATAAATCAAATGAACCTCCATTTAAACCCCATTCTATCTTCTACTTACTCAATAATACATGTTCTTAGTTCATATTCATCTATAACCATTTCAAATCACATACTACAAAACATCATCAATTTGGCATATAAGAACATAACCAAAGGTTTCTTGCAACACAACTCAAAAATCAACACATGGGTCATGTTATGAGCATCAAAACAACTCAACTTCACAAAAAAAATGCCAAAAGAACCACATGATATCATACCTTAATCTATAAACTCACTTGGCCGAATGTCCTAGCTTCCATTTTTCTTTTCTTTTCCTTATGGTTTCGGCAAGATGATAGAAAAGATGATGGAACTTTGTTTTTATCACCACTTACTAATATAAATTTATTATACATAATTCCCACCAAATATAAAAAAATGAAGACAAGGGAACACCATAATGCATGCGTATGTTGGCCGGCCATTCACATTCAAAATGGTCTATTTGACATGCAAGTCCACTCTTTTGGTACATGCACTAATAGACCATTTTAAATTGGACTATCATATTTTCACCATGTCTCAAATCGATCCCTATTAACAATTTCTCATGCAATTGGTAAAATTAGGGAATGAAACTTCCACATACTCATGTTCACACATAATAAGCATAGAATATAGCAATTAATTATTTTACGACTCGGTCTTGTGGTCCTGAAACCACTTTCCGACTAGGGTCACATTAGGGCTGTCACAACTCTCCCCCACTTAAGAAATTTTCGTCCTCGAAAAGCTTACCAGTAAATAGGTTTGGGTATCGTTCTTTCATCGAACTCTCGGTTTCCCAAGTAGCTTCCTCGATCCCGTGTTTGAGCCATAACACCTTTACTAACGGAACCCTTTTGTTCCGCAACTCCTTCACTTCACGAGCTAGGATACACATCGGCTCTTCTTCATAACTCATATCGGCTTGAATTTCAACCTCCGACAGACTAATTATGTGCGAAGGATCATATCTATAGCGTCGAAGCATCGAAACATGAAAGACATCGTGTATCCTTTCAAGTTCAGGGGGCAAAATCAATCTATATGCAACCGGACCAACTCGTTCGGAGATTTCGTACGGCCCAATGAATCTCGGGCTCAACTTGCCCTTACGGCCAAACCTGAGTACCTTTTTCCAAGGCGAAACTTTAAGGAACACTTTATCTCCCACCTGATATTCAATGTCCTTTCGTTTCAAGTCCGCATACGATTTCTGACGATCTGTGGCTGCCTTCAGACTTTCACGGATTACCTTTACTTTCTGTTCGGCATCTTTAATCAAATCAACTCCGAAAATTTTACTTTCACCGAGCTCGGTCCAAAACAATGGTGTACGGTATTTACGACCGTACAAAGCCTCGTAAGGTGCCATCTTAATACTTGATTGAAAACTATTGTTGTAAGCGAATTCAATCAAAGATAAATACTGTTCCCATGAACCACTAAACTCGAGGATGCAACATCTCAACATATCCTCAAGTATCTGAATCATCCGCTCGGATTGACCATCGGTTTGTGGATGAAAAGCGGTGCTAAAATGCAGCTTGGTACCCAACGCTTCTTGCAATTTCTTCCAAAATCGCGAGGTGAATCTCAGATCTCTATCCGACACGATAGAAATAGGCACTCCATGTAATCTCACAATCTGAGAAACATACAATTCGGCTAGTTTATCCAATGAAAAATCCGTACGCACAGGGATAAAGTGAGCCGACTTAGTCAGTCTATCAACAACAACCCAAATCGCATCCTTCTTTCTTGTTGACAATGGTAGTCCGGACACAAAGTCCATTATGACTCGATCCCATTTCCACTCGGGTATCATGATCGGCTGAAGTAATCCTGAAGGCACTTGATGTTCCGCTTTCACTTGTTGACATATTAAACATCTCGAAACAAAGTCGAAGATGTCCCGTTTCATACCATGCCACCAAAACTGTCGTTTCAAATCGTTGTACATTTTCGTACTCCCCGGGTGAATTGACATTCGGCTACAATGAGCTTCGTTCAGAATCATCGAAATGAGTTCTGAATTTCTTGGAACACACAACCGACTTCTGAACCTCAAACAATCGTCATCATCAATTTGAAATTCGGATTCCATATTCGGAATACATTCAGCCCGTTTTGCAACCAATTCATCGTCGACTTTCTGAGCTTCACTAATTTGATGAATCAATGATGGTTTGGCCTTTAATTCAGCTACTAACACATTGTCGGGTAGAACAGACAAGTGCACATTCATCGCTCGTAAAGCAAACAGCGATTTTCGGCTTAAGGCGTCCGCAACCACATTAGCCTTTCCCGGGTGGTAATCAATGACAAGCTCGTAATCTTTCAACAACTCAAGCCAACGTCTTTGTCGCAGATTTAAGTCTCTTTAAGTCATCAAATATTTGAGACTTTTGTGATCCAAAAATACATGGCACTTTTCGCCAAACAAATAATGTCGCCATATTTTCAAAGCAAATACGATGGCGGCTAGCTCGAGATCATGGGTTGGATAATTTCTCTCGTGTGGCTTCAATTGTCTCGACGCATAGGCCACAACTCGACCTTCTTGCATCAATACGCAACCCAACCCGAGTAGGGATGCGTCACTATAAATGACAAACTCTTTGCCTGATTCGGGTTGCACTAAAGTTGGAGCTTCAGTCAAATGAGTTTTCAGTTGATCGAAGCCTTTCTGACATTTCTCCGTCCATTCAAACTTAGCATCCTTTTGAAGTAGCTTCGTCATTGGTATGGCTATCATCGAGAAACCTTTGACAAATCGTCGGTAATAACCGGCGAGTCCCAAAAAGCTCCGAACCTCAGTAATACTTCTCGGAGGTTTCCAGTTAAGTATGGCTGAGATTTTGTTCGGGTCAAATCGAATACCCGATGCGGATACCACATGACCCAAGAAGCTAACCTCTCTTAACCAGAACTCACACTTACTGAACTTAGCATATAACTTCTTATCCCGCAAAACTTGCAACACTAATCTCAAGTGTTCAGCATGTTCGATCTCATCTCTTGAATAGACCAAGATGTCATCAATGAACACAACTACGAACCGATCCAAATATGGTTTGAAGATCCGATTCATCAAATCCATAAATACCGCAGGGGCATTAGTGAGCCCAAACGGCATCACTAAGAACTCGTAGTGACCATATCTCGTCCTGAAGGCAGTTTTGGGTATGTCCGATTCTCGAATTCGCAACTGATAATAGCCCGATCTCAGATCTATTTTTGAGAACATTGAGGCTCCCTTCAGTTGGTCGAACAAATCATCGATACGCGGTAACGGATACTTATTCTTTATCGTCACTTTATTCAGTTGACGATAGTCAATGCACAACCTCATGGTTCCGTCCTTCTTTTTCACGAACAATACTGGTGCACCCCAAGGTGAGAAACTCGGTCGAGCGAAACCTCTATCCGTCAACTCTTGCAATTGAGCTTTCAATTCTTTTAACTCGGTTAGTGCCATACGATACGGAGCTATCGAAATTGGCGTAGTTCCAGGTACAAGCTCAATACTAAACTCTATCTCCCGAACAGGTGGCAAACCCGGTAACTCTTCAGGAAACACATTCGGGTATTCACAAACCACCGGCACAGATTCGGGTTTCTTTTCTAACTCTTTGTCATCAAGTACATACGCAAGGTATGCTTCGCACCCTTTTCTTACATATTTCTGGGCCAACATTGCTGATATTACAGCTGGCAACCCCCTTAAGTCCGTAGACTCAACTCGGATTATCTCGTTATTTGCGCACCTCAAATCGATAGTCTTACTTTTGCAATTCACAACCGCATCATGCGCGGTCAACCAATCCAAACCAAGAATAACATCAAATTCATCAAACGGCAAAAGCATCAAGTCCGCCGGAAAACAAGAACCTCGAATTACTAGGGGACATCTCTTACACACTTTGTCGACAAGCACGTAACGACCCAAGGGATTTGACACCCGAATTACGAACTCAGTAGACTCAACAGGTAGAGTCTTACTGGATGCTAAGGTTTCACATACATATGAATGAGTAGAGCCAGGGTCAATCAATGCAATCACATTAGTATCAAAGAGAGTAAAGGTACCAGTGATGACGTCAGGGGAGGATGCCTCCTCTCGTGCGCGAATGGCATATGCTCTAGCAGGAGTACGGTTCTCGGCTCGAACAGCCGTATCAGAGGTCCCTCTCTGACTACCACCCCTACCTCCTAAAATTCTCGGTGGTCTACCTCTAGTTGTCACTCCACTAGGTCTTGCACCTTGAATCTTATTCTTCTCATCAAGCTCCGTGCAATCTCTAATGAAGTGGTCCTTCGAACCGCATCCGTAACAGGCCCTGTTAATAGTCTTACCCCAACATTCACCTATGTGTCGTCTTCCACATTTGGGACATTCAGGTTTCTCTAGACGATTATTGCCCACACTAGCTACCGAAGTAGCTCGGGAGTCCGTCGATGGTCTTGCTCTGATGGAAATTCCCGCAGTCGTCCTCGACTTATTAGTGTCCTCCCTGAACTTCTTTACGGCTGAGAATGGAGCTTTACCCGTCGATCTTTTACGATAGTCTCTAGCCTCAAATTCAGCCTTCTTCTTCTCCTTTCCAAGTTCTTCCGCCTTGCAGGCTCGTTCGACTAGTGTTACGAATTCTTTTATTTCCAAAATACCCATTAGTAGCTTTAAATCTTCATTCAATCCTTCTTCGAATCTTTTGCACATAGCAACCTCATCAGCTACACACTCCCGGGCATACCTACTGAGTCTTACGAATTCATGTTCGTATTCAGATACTATCATACGGCCTTGCTTAAGTTCCAAGAATTCCTTACGCTTTTGATCAATGAACCGTTGACTAATATATTTCTTTCGAAATTCCGTCTGAAAGAAGTCCCAAGTTACTCGTTCGTTTGGGACTATGGAAATCAGGGTCCTCCACCAATAGTAGGCTGAGTCCCGCAACAAGGATATAGCACACTTTAGACATTCATCGGGTGTGCATGACAGTTCATCAAACACTCGAATGGTGTTATCAAGCCAGAACTCGGCCCTTTCAGCATCATCAGTAACTATGGCCCTGAACTCCTCAGCCCCGCGCTTCCTAATCAAGTCTACAAGTGGCTTACTCAGCCTCACAAGATCAGCAACTGATGGCATTACTGGCTCCGGGGGTGGATTATTCAAATTCGGGAATTGTTGGACAGCCGGATTGGTTCGGGCATACTGCACGACCCATTCATTCATCATGGTAAAGAAGGCTTGTTTAGCCCCTCACCTTGATTATTCGCAGATGACTGAGGTTCAACAGGCGGCGTCCCTTGTGCAGGAGCAGCCGCTACACTTTCAATGTCATCCGCCAAGGTTCTCTCTACACCGGGATCCATTTACTAATCAAAACATAAATTTTAACCGTCAGAAGTCATCACACAGTTAAACATTAACATTCGGCATGTATAGCTAGACTCATACGTGCTATGGTAGTCCTAGAACCGACTAACCCTGGCTCTGATACCAATCAAATGTAACACCCCGAACCCGAGGCCGTCGCCGGAGTCGAACACGAGGTGTTAACAGACTTCAACCCACTTAAAAAAAATTTTTCCAGACAAGCTGCCAGTCTGCGTACTAGTCGCTAAAAAAATCATATCTCGAGTTCTGAAACTCGAAATCCAGTTCCGTAAATTTTCCCTGAAAATAGACTCATATGCCCATCTAACATTTTTTTCTAGAATTTTTGGTCGGACCAATTAGTACAGTTTATTAGTCAAATTCTCCCATATTACAGGGATCGACTACATTGACCTTTGTGCATTACGACTTGGATATCTCCCTACACAGAGTTTCAACACTGATGCCGTTTGTTTCTATAGAAACTAGACTCAGAGAGGAATCTATACATATATGGTATGACTCCTAATTATCTCTGGTTGATTTATAATGAATTTCCAAAGTCGGAACAGGGAATCCAGAAACCGTTCCGGCCCTGTCTCACGAGAACCTGAATATCTCTTAACATACTGTCCATATAATCTTTTCGTTGCTTCTATATGAAAATAGACTCATCGAGCTTCGAATACATAATTTATTCATCAATTAATTCCACTCCTACTATTTTTTAGTGATTTTTCAATCTCATGTCACTGCTGCTGCCAGCATCTGTTACGAAAGTAACTAGGTCCATTTCATGCCTACTCCTTGATCCAACTCAATCGAACATTCATGCCATTTTCGCATGGCTTAAAGTTTACATACTAAAGTTCAAACACAACATAATAGCCTATACATGCCGAAATATTCTCCTAAGCCGACTAAGAAGAAAGTACCAAAACTTGCTATCCGGTGTGATGACTTCGATGACGGCCCGACCACGCAAAAAGAGATGTGTCCAAGAAACCTAGAATAGGTGACAAGGAAACACCGAGTGAGTTTATAACTCAGTAAGTCATAAGCTATGCACTACCATCCATCAATAACATTATCACAAGAGAAAACAAAATGGAACGAGGCTAATTACTCCATCCATTCCGAACCATACCATAGTTCCTCCGACCTATCGGTTTAATTTCATACCAATTTATGCATTCACAATCCACATACTCATCAATAGGATATTCGAGGCATTTTCATAAATCATTTTATTTTCGTTACAAACATACAACTAAACAGCCTTTCACCCATTCTACGATAAATTTCATGTACGTGACTTCAAGTATATTTGTCACATAGGTTCAAACTTACCAAGCTCAACACCAAGTATAGACATAGCACCTATTAGCCATGAACTCAAGACACTTACCCGATCCGCTGTCCGTGATCGACTCAATAGCGTCGCACACTTAGTGTCCATAATGATTCAAGAATATATATTAAGTCCGCACACTCAGTGCTATATAATCAACTCGCACACTTAGTGCTACATAATCAAACTCGCACACTTAGTGCTACATAGTCAACTCGCACACTTAGTGCTACATAGTCAATTCGCACACTTAGTGCTGCACAATTTAAACCCGCACACGTAGCGCCAATCTCGTGGTCATAAATGTTTATACTCGCACATTTAGTGCCGAGATCAACAACTCAATACATCTCACCTCTTTTCTTTTCATTCAATACTTTCATCATCACATACGTACATGCATATATATATTTATTCATTCCATTCAGCATCATTACATAAACGTTATGACCATTTGAATTAATACCAACTATATGCTTAATGACTTACCTCGTGTTGGGTAAGACGGTTCCAACTCGGCTACTCGATGACCTTTTCTTTGCCTTTGCTCGATTCACCTCCTTTAACTCCTTGAGCTTAATCAATAATTTAACTAGTTTAACCACCTTGCTAAATATTTACAATCCAATTTCACATGTATATGTATGTTAGTATATTCGGCTAATAACCTCATGCAACTACCATATCATCAAAATCTAATCACACATGCACATGCATTAGGTAAGTTACCTTTACTAATTTTAAACCCAACATCACACAAGCTCTCAAGTGATGGCCGAATGCTTCTTTTGTTACCCAACTAATCATTCGACAATTTCATCCCCTTTACCACCCTTTTATGCCTAATTATCTAAATCAAGATAAGATCATCAACATGCCTAACCATAGCCGAATGTGCAACATTAATCTATCACCTCTATCTCTTAAATACTATCAAGTTCATTTACTTCTAATTTCTTAAGTTCAACATCTTAATGCCCATTATAGCCACTCCCATTATCTAAATTTAAAAATCGGCAACACCCACATTTCAACTATCTTAGCCGAATACTCCTCAACACTTAGACCAAAGTATGCACATTAAACTTAATACAACTTTCATTATTCCTTTCACCCTCAAACATAACTTATAAATCTTGCCCTTCCTTCCATGTTTCGGTCAATTATTCAAATTACCTCATAACATGAACATTCTTTTCAACTAATCTAGCATGACTCATTCGGCCTTAACAAAGAACCACTTTTCATACAAGGACAAAAATAAATCAAATGAACCTCCCATTTAAACCCCATTCTATCTTCTACTTACTCAATAATACATGTTTCTTAGTTCATATTCATCTATAGCCATTTCAAATCACATACTACAAAACATCATCAATTTGGCATATAAGAACATAACCAAAGGTTTCTTGCAACACAACTCAAAAATCAACACATGGGTCATGTTATGAGCATCAAAACAACTCAACTTCACAAAAAAAATGCCAAAAGAACCACATGATATCATACCTTAATCTATAAACTCACTTGGCCGAATGTCCTAGCTTCCATTTTTCTTTTCTTTTCCTTATGGTTTCGGCAAGATGATAGAAAGATGATGGAACTTTGTTTTTATCACCACTTACTAATATAAATTTATTATACATAATTCCCACCAAATATAAAAAATGAAGACAAGGGAACACCATAATGCATGCGTATGTTGGCCGGCCATTCACATTCAAAAATGGTCTATTTGACATGCAAGTCCACTCTTTTTGGTACATACACTAATAGACCATTTTAAATTGGACTATCATATTTTCACCATGTCTCAAATCGATCCCTATTAACAATTTCTCATGCAATTGGTAAAATTAGGGAATGAAACTTCCACATACTCATGTTCACACATAATAAGCATAGAATATAGCAATTAATTATTTTACGACTCGGTCTTGTGGTCCCGAAACCACTTTCCGACTAGGGTCACATTAGGGCTGTCACAGACTATTTGTATTATGCTCAGATAATCAAAGTACTTTTAGAATTTATTGATGGATCCCTACAGGTGAGACCGTTAATACTTGTATATTCTGTAACATATTGAACTTAGATGTTTGTAATCAAAAGTGGTAAGTCAATTATTCATCATATTAAAGTTGTTAGTAAGTATGAAATTCCTAAGTCATATGCTTCGAAGTCAATGCTTGTATGATATTTTCTCAAGGGTCGTTGCTTTTATTTCTTATTTTTGTTTATGTTGGTTGAGGATAAGGAATGACTTAAGTGTGGGTGAGTTTGATCTGTTGTAATTTAGTGTAACAGATTAAACTAGTTTTCACATTTAAGGAGCTTGGATACAAGCATTTTCGTTATGTTTTAGTTAAGTTTTCATAGTTTTATTTCATTTTAATAAAATGTGCTGATTGAGTCTTTTATTGACCTTAGGGCCCTGAATGATGCTTAAGGGTGAGCTAATGCACTTTGTGAGTGTCCAAGAGACCATTAGAAGGTCCACTAAACAGATATTAGCCGCTATGTTGTAACGCGGATGACTTGATGTCGCAACATAATAAGCAGAATAGAGAAAAATCAAGATTGCCTTCGATGTTGTGACACAGACTGAGGGTGTTGCTACATACCCCTGAAGATAGTTGCTGAGGAGTATACCGATTGTATATCATGACACAGATCCTGATGTGTGACAACATCGAATCTATGACAGAAACAAAACACGAAGTAGGGGCGTTTTGGTCTACACAATTAAACTTTAAGCTCAGGAATGTCAGCTAACCTAGGGTTAAGGACGATGACCATCCAAAAGCTATAAATAGGCTCTTTTAGAACATGTTATAGACATCATTCCTTTAGCCTAAATTCCTCTCTATAAAAAATTAGTTTAGTTTTCTTTCATTCTTAGGTTTTAGATTTCTTTTATTTGTTCTTGTTGACTTCAAGAGATCTGAATTGTGGTGCATTTAAAATCTGTGGATTCATGCTTAATTTCAATACAATTAGACTCTTTTTACTTTATCTTGTCGATTTAATTAGCATGCTTTCTCTTTATATCAATTTCATATTGTCTATGAACTCCTGAAGAATTAATCCCTTTGTGGGGGATTAACGAGTGGAAGTATAATCTATTAATTGTTTTAAAGGGTTACTCAATAGATCAGCTATTTTTGAAAGGAAGAACGTGAAAAAAACCCTGAGCCTAACAACCTCAGGAAATTATCAAGTTGTGAATTATCATAAAATTGGTATTACCCATTCATGAAGACCTTCACCCCAAGCAGGTCTGGACTGTGAGGTCGGAAGATAAGTAGCTCTTGTTGACTCATTATGTTAGTGGAAAATTGGAAGATCCTGCTAGGGTAACGACTAGTTGATTGACGAGGAGCCCAAAACAACAGTTGATGGGAATTAACGAAGCGAGCTGATCACTTATAATTGAGATTTGATTTACTCTACACTTTTATCTCTTGTATTTTATTTATTTTATGTTACTTTATTTTATTATTCTAAAAATTTTAAAAACCTTTGTTTTATGGTCTCGTACTATAATTTATTTAAAGTATTAATTAGATCATTTAGCATTTAGGTTAGAATTGATCTAGCACTTGCCTTCCTTCGGTTCAATCCTCGGAGTACTCACCTAATTCGTTGTAAAACTATATTACAACTCGACCCGTATACTTGCAGATATCATCTTGTCGTTCTTTATTTTATTGCAATATTCACACTCTAGATGTTAGTACGTCAGGAGGTGGTCAATACCCAAGGGATTGGAGTTTAGGGAAAACTGCTATTAACCCAATTACTAAAAATAATTACTAATCTACTTGAGTCACAAATTAGTAGTGTTAATCAAGAAGCTAGATAGTAATAATAAACTAAATAAATTTAACTAAACCTAAATATACTCCTAGGTTCATGTATCGACCTTTCCTATTCCTTTTTTTGACTTCACAAGTTCCTTTTACTAATTAATTATTGATGTAAGGTTCTAATCAATCAACTAGTCGATACCTTACCAAGATCTTTTGATACGTCCACTAGAATAACAAGTTAGCAAGAACTACTTATCTTCTGACCTTACATTCGAGACTAGTTCGGGGTTAAGGTGTTCATGGATAGGTCATACCAATTTTGGGTTAATTCTCACCTAAATGACTTTTAGGGTTGTCAAGCCTAGGGTTTAAGTTATTCCTCTCCCAAACAGTTGATCCGCTAAGAAACTCTATCCTTCAATCAATTAATAAGAATAGAACAATTAAAACATGCATGATATCTATAAAGTATAAATTGATTCTAATCTTTACACAAACATTCAATTAAAGAATGTTTAAAAGAAAGAGATATAAAAAAATAGAAGATTATATTATTTCCATGTTAATTATTAATATGTGATTTTTATTATGCAGTGGGTCTATAGAAGATTAGATTACCATAAGGATGCATAGACATGGACACACCCACCTTACTTGGATGGTAATAACAAGAAAAATTAGGTCATAAGCATGCTAATTTGACCTAGTTAAAGTGTGTTACAAAGTAGACATGTCTGATTAATTTTTGGATCATGAAATCTTCCAACAAGGGGGAGTCAAGCCCAATTTCGACACAAGCATATGGCTACCAAAAAACAGCTTTGGGATATTTCATTTGAGGTCCTTGTAATTTCAATTTAATCAAAAATTGGAACACAAACAATGCCTTTGAAACCATCCACTCTATGCTAATTATAGTATGATTTTATGTTTGAAATAATCAACCAAACCACCTCTGTGGCAGCCCTAAAGCGACCCTAGTAGGAAAGCGGTTTCGGGACCGCTAAACCGAGTCACCAAATTATTTGAATATGATATTTATTGTCTAAAATAAATGTGTGAAAATTTTAAGCTTCGATTTAGTAAATTGCATGTGAATTTAGTCAATAGGACTTATGTGTGACACTTTTGAAATGTGATAGATCAAAACATAAGGACCTATTAGTGCATGTTGAAAAAGGGGGGACTTGCATGTCAATTTTTCCCCCCCATCTAGTAGTGGCCGGCCATGACATTAGGGTGGACAAATGGTGATGGGAAAAACATGTCATAGACATGTTGTGTTGGTGCATCATGGGAGGAAACAATAAAATAAAGTTAGTAATAAAGAAATGGAAAAAAAAGAGAAAGAAAATGATGAAAACAAAAGAAAAAAAAATGTGTCCATCCTTTTTTCATTCTTCTTGACCGAAAATTCAAAAGAAAGAAGGGAGGAAATGTTGAAGAGATTCGGCCATGCTTGTAGCTAGGTGAAGGTAAGTTTGATGTTGTGCCATGAGATTCATGCATGTTTTTTTTTTTGTTAGCTTGAGTTCTAACTAGCCCATGGTTCAAATCTTTACTATGTCATGGAGATGATATTCGGCTAAGGTGGATTTGTGTTGATGTTATTTGCATGCTAAAAGTGAAGCTTGTAAATGATGCATGTGATGGTGGATTGATGACTCTTGAATCTTCTTTTTAGCATCTTTGAGTGAGACATTAAGTTCCTCGTTCAACCATGACCAAAATTGAAATGGTATGGTGTTGTGATGCATTCGGCCATGGTAGGAAGTAGAAGAGAAATATGGTTGTTGTTCACGTTATTGGATGAGAAATGGTAGTAAGGTGAAGTGCAAATGTTAGTGCTTGATTTACTAGTGTATATGTGTGTATTAGCCAAGTTTTGAACTTGAAACAAAATGGTGTTTAGCCAATACAAGTGACCATACTTGTAGAATGTATTAAGTGCTGCAATCGGCCCCAACATAGACATGTATGTTCGGCCACATGAATGAGTACATAAGTTATGTGTATGTTCGGCCATAGGTAGCCTATTGATGGCTTTAGCTTGACTTAGAAAATTCGGCTAAGGGGAAATATTAGCTAGTATGTTGAATTCGATTCGTGATTTCGTACATATGTGACTCTAATGTCTAATGTATATATGGGCTAAGTACCTTGAGCTTCTCTTTTGATGTTCGAATGAATTGTATTTAATTGCTTGATGTGATTAAAAATGCGTATGACCATTGTGTATTTGAGCTAAAAGGTGGCCATATGACCTATTAAACTCCTTGTCATATTCAGCCATAAGCTAGCAAAATGAGACTTTAATGAGTTAAATTTGTTTGAATTAGCTCAAGAGCTTAGAGGACCACAGTTGGATAAGGGAAAGGAAAAAGTGATCGAATAGCTGTCGAAATCGCTCGACCACATCCGAGGTAAGTTCTTGAGTAATAGAGCTTAAATTATGATTTGATCAGATCATGTTTTAAGCAAATCAAAATCATGCTCTTTGTGTGTGGCTATTGAGCCGAAATTGCAAGAGTGATAAGTGTCTTGTGTTTGAGTTTTGCTAATGAAAATGAAATACGAATGTGTCATGATTTATTGTTAAATGTGCATGGTTATTCGAATGATGTTCGGGCTAAGTCCCGAAGGATTTGTGCTAAGTGACCATATCTGGACTAAGATCCGAAGGCATTTGTGCGAGTTACTAATTCTGGGCTAAGCCCGAAGGCATTGGTGCGAGTTACTAAATCCAGGTTAAGTCCCGAAGGCATTTGTGCGAGTTACTATAACCGGGCTATGTCCCGAAGGCATTTGAACGAGTAGCTATATCCGGTTAAATTCTGAAGGTACGTGATTCGGGAATGAACGATCTTGCTATAAAAATTTCAGTTAATACGCTTGTAACATCCCAACATTGAGGTATGTTTCGTATGTGCTTTGAATTAGTTGAGCCCTTACAAATAAGTATTCGCTCAGTTGATAAATGAGCTACCGGCCTTTGGCTAAGTTGATCTTTGTGTATGAATATAAGGGTTGGTAATGTGAAGTAAGTATGATATTGAAAATTTGTGCATATGAAGTTATCTGTTTAGCTACATGAATGCTATACTTTGGTTGTGTCTAAATTCTTTGCTCAAAACTTACTAAGCATTTAATGCTTACTCCGTTTCTTTGATTCTCTGTTTATAGATTTTGGTTCTTCAGCTATCGGACTCGGGATTTTGAAGTCGGAGTCGCCCACACTATCAAAGCTCCTTTTGGTATACTTTTGGTTGAACTTTGAAATGGCATGTATAGGACTACCCTTTTTGTTGTGGGTCATGGACCCTTTGGATTTGTATAATTTTGGATAGCCATGCGAAAATGGCTTATATATGTTTGAGCATAATGTTATAATCATTTGGTATGGATATGGTTATTGAGAGGTGTGGATATGCTTAACAAGGATTGGCCATGGGAATGGTTAATCACTATCATAATTTGTGCTATTTATGCTAAAAGGGCTAGTTGAATCATGGAAACTATGAAATAGGTAAAGTCTACCTTAAAGGCAGATGCTGACAGCAGCAGTGATGTAGATTTGGAAAATCACTAAAAATAGTAGGAATGGAATTAAATAGTGAATAAATTATGTAAATTAATCTTGATGAATCTATTTTCATAGGAAAGTAATGAAATGATCATATGAACAGTATGTTAAGAGATATTCAGGTTTTCGTGAGACAGGGCCAGAACGGTTTCTGGATTCCCTGTTCCGACTTTGGAAATTCATTATAAATTAACCAGAGATAATTAGAAGTCATGTCATATATTCATAGATTCCTTTTTGAGTCTAGTTTCTATAGAAAGAAACGGTATCAGTATTGAAGCCCTGTACAGGGAGATATCCAGGTCGTAATGCATGAAGATCAGTGTAGTCATACCCTGTAATAGGGGAGACTTTAACTAATAAACTGTACTAATTGGCCCAACCAAAAATTCTAGAAAAAAATATGTAGATGGAAATATGAGTCTAGTTTCAGGGAAAAATTATGAAACTGATTTTCGAGTTTTAGAACTCAAGATATGATTTTTAAGGTGACAGTGACGCAGTTAGCCAACTGCCTGGATATTTTTAAAATGGACTGTAAAAGTAAATGAATTAAGTCGGTTAGCACCTCGTGTTCGACTCTGGCAACGGTCTCGGGTACGGGGTGTTACAACCTCCCTTTCCACAATTTGTGGCCGACCTTGCAATGGAGAAGATAAGGGGGTTTTAACTCTATTTTAGTAAACTTCACCCTCACCTTCACCTATAAATACCCCACTACTCATCCTTTCATTCATAACACATCTCTCAATCTATATTTTTTTCTCTCATTCCATTTCCCTTTCCTTTTTCCATGCTTAGCCACTCCATTTTCCCTTCCGTTATTTATCCAAAAAAAGCCTTGACAAGACAATCTCTTGGCCAGCCACCTTGAGAAACCCTTAGCAAAGGAGCAATGGGAGGATTGGAGAAACACCTCAGTTAGAAAGATCTGAAAGGCTGCTGAATTGAATTAGAGTTTACTCTTTCCTCCTTCTTGTTTAATTTAAACATGTTTGCTAAGTGTTTATTGATCTTGCAATAAAAATGATAGCTTAATTCCATTTAGCTAGGATGATTATGTTAATTCAATAATATTTGTTTGATTCATGTTTAACGTGTTTGTGCCTCAGTCAATCATATTTTCAATTAAAGTTAAGATGTATTTCACTCATACGTAATTGGATGCATTCAGACTAGCTGAGCGATCCTAACCAAATGACAGCTAGTAAACACATAATTGAAAAGTGCAATGCTCAATTTAGATCATTAAATCCGACTAAATTAGAGGTTCATAATATCTTTAATTAGCTCTATTATCTTGCATATTTTTTAGGTTAATGTGATTAAATTGTATCAAACTTAATTGTTCCTGTTACCTCGCATAAATACTAAGAAACCCTTTCTTTAATATGATCAGTAAAATGCATGTTTCACTAAGTAAAAGATCCAAAATAACTTAATTTGGTTTCTAAACTCATGAAAGATCAAGTTGCCATGGAATGTTTTTCAAACACTGTTAAGCATGATGAAAATGAATTAAGTTGATTAATGTAATTATCCTAGCCTATACATGTTAATTATTGTTGAATTTGTGTTTCTGTTGCTAAAATCCATTCATACATTTAGATAATTTTTCATATCTAGTTTAAAATTGCATTAGGGATCAATTTTGCATCTATTTAAATCATCATCACTCAAATTATTGTGTTTTTATACCAAATTGTGAATTTATAATTCTGAAAATAATCGATTAACAGACACAATAACTCATTTTACTTATTACTTGAACGACTATTTACACTTGCATAAAAATCCAATTACAAGTTTTTGGCGTCGTTGCCGGAGACTATTGCCTTAATCATTCTTTATGGAATTATTTTTGCAGTTTGGTTTTTATTTAATTTCTAACATTAATAATTTATTCTTTATTCTTTATTCTTTATTTTTGATTTATTTACTAGGTGTTTATGAGCATAGATTGAACCATCGATCTATTACATATAGACCCTGAAATTAAGCAGACATTTAGATAGAGAATACACGAGAGGTTAGCTCAAAGACAAACCAAGATGTACCTTGGAAATAAAAATGGCAGACAAGGTAATGGAGTCAATCATGTGCACAACCAATCCTTATTTCTGATGATAGGGATCGTGTAACATCCCAAAATAGGGCCTAGTCAAAATAGTGGTTTCGAGACCACAAATTTGACATTAAAATATTTATTTTATGATTATTACGAGGCATAGAATATGAAAATATGCATGTGTTAAAGTTTCATGAAGGAATTCTTTGAGTAAGTGCCCAATTGGAAAATTTGGGACTAAATTGAATAAATTGCAAAACTTGGATTCTAGAAGAAATTTGTATGAAATTACTTTGGGCTATGAATTAGAAGGTCTTGGAGAGTAATTTTCCCAATTTCTAAATTTTTGGACAAAAAAGGGCTTGCATGGATGATTTTTCAAAGAAATGGCCTAAGGACATTTTGGTCATTTAGCATTTAAGTGAAATAAAATGGGAAAAATGAACCAAAAATCAGCCATTCTTCTTCTCCATGCTGCCGAAATTTCTAATGTTTCCATATCCAGGGTTTTCAAGCTTTCCAAGCTCATTAGTAAGTGCTCCCAAGCCTTGTTTTTAATGTTCTTCATAATTTTGAAGTCCCAATAGCTTACTCTCTCCATTTCTACCCATATTTCATGCTAGGGTTCATGTTCAAAAATTTACCCATTCTTGAGTTACTTGTATTTTGATGTTTTATGGAGGAATATGAAAGTTTGAAGAGTGTTAAACAACTTTTCCTAGGTGATTTTCATGAAAAATCCCTAAAGGGACCTTTTTTGCAAAAGTTGTAAAATGTGTGGTAGAAATGTGAAAATAATGGAAAATGTGGGCTAACATAAGAGGGAAAAGTGTTCGAATAGGCTTGAGTAAGGTAGAAATTGCATGTGTTTCATTATACGAGCCTAGGGACTTAATCGTAAAAATATCAAAGGTTAGGGGCAAAACGGTCATTTGGACCGGAGGTGAGAATTAGACTTGTGATGTATAATGTGGGGTATTAATGATATAATTTTATTGTTATATACCCCGAGGAACAAATTTCAGAGGTCGATCGAGGTAAACGCAAGGTTTCGGCATAACTAAAACACAACTCTGAAGCAATTACCAGGTAAGTTCGGATAACTTAAAGTAAACCCCTAATATGCATAATTTTATGATTTATGAATGCATAATGATTGCATTTATTATTGGCATGAAATATCATAGAAATGCATATTTGATGGTAACATGTGAAAAATGTCTTGGTTGAGGTTGACAAAGGAAATTCGATGGCAACCCGTAATTACATGTGATTTGAGATCCTGCATGTGTTGCAGTAAGGATTTAGTCGGGACGGGTAATCCATGATCTCAAGTATGAAAAGGATCTAGCCCAGACGGGTGTTCTTTGAATGATCGAGCCTCCCGAAGAATATGTGTGCATTACGGATTTAGCCCGGACAGGCAATCCGATATGAGGTCTAAACTTAGCCTGGACTAGTAATTCAGATCTGAGCTCATTAAGGGTGTTTGTCATTATAACGGATTTAGCCTGGACTGGTAATCCCGACATCACCTTGTGAGTTCATGATATGGGGGATTTAGCCTGGACTGGTAATCCTGCCATAGAATGTGAGGTTCACGGGAGTGCATATATATGAAATGATCATTTGTAAGAATTGACGGATAATGGGTATTCCATCGAGATTTCCTAGAAACTCAATGGGATTAATATGATGTATGTCAATAAGATGATGAATAATGAGCTCACTTACATAAATTACATGATGCTTTGTTATGTGACTAACTCATTGATTGAGTGCATATGATAGGGAATCATTTCATGATTGATGATTTCATGATTTAAATATGGATGTATGATAATTACTCAGTAAGTTTACTTTTTGGTTATTCGAGCTTACTAAGCATGTAAATGCTTACCCCTCTCTTTTTCCCTATTTTATAGAGCTCGAGGACTCATAAGGACTAGAAGACGATTGGAGAGTCGACACACTATCAACTAGTCAAGCTTTGGTATAAAGACATTTTTATTTTGTTCAATGGTATGTATAGGATTTTTGAGTATTTTGTTATATGTGTCATTTGATTTGTCAAATGAAGGCATGTAAAAATATGTTTATCTTTTTATATATGGCCATGAAAATTTGGCTTAATTGAAGTAGGCTATGACCTACGAATTTTTGTATGGTTTTATTTACAAGTGATGGGTTGTTACCAATTGGCAATGAGTTACATGAACGAGCCAATTTCAGACGAATTAAAGTGACATGGAAACCCATACACACTAAATGGGAAATAACCTTTCATGTATGAAACCAATGATATGAGGTTTCCCATACAATTAGTTTTATCAAGATTATTTACAAGTGTATAATCATGTTTTCCTTCGAACTTGGTAACTACTAGGTATAAAGAGTAGAAAGGAGTGACTTAAGGCTTGGAAAATAGCCTATTAGGGTCCACATGGTCGGACACACTGGCGTGTATCTAGGCCGTGTGTGACACACGGTTCCATCCCATGGTTGTGGGCTATGGTCGTGTGTCCCCTGCACTTAAAATTTTAAATCAAAAACGCACACAAGTAGGCCACACGGGCATGTGTCCTTGCAGTGTCTAAAAGACAGTGCTGCCCACGGGCAGGCAGCACGGGCGTATGCTACGGCCTTGTTGATAAGTCAATGTTGCACACAGCCGAAGGGCATGAACATGTCCTAAGTCACACGGGCGTGAGTCCACACGGCCCATCTATACAGGCGTGTAACACTTTAAGATAAGGAAAATTTTCCAAGGTGCCCAAAGTTTATCAAATGTTCTCGGTTTTGTCTCGCGCCACCTCTAGACATGTTTTAGGTATCGAAAACCTGTCTCAGGGAAGGCATATCAACGTTTGAAAAGTTTTAAATTAGAGCGCAACTTAGTGACTAGATTTAATATGTTTATGAATGTTAAATCCCGGTAACGCCTCGAGCCCTATCCCGGCGTCGGATACGGGTGAGGGGTGTTACAGATCGTGCCATAAGACAATATGTTGTGCCACTCTTCAATGAGTTAAATTCGAGAATTATGAGGCTGAATGCCCAATTCGAATTGAATCTAGTGACGTTTCAAATGCTCCAAATGGTGGGCCAGTTTAGTGGTACTCCTATTGTAACACCCCAAACCCGAGACCGTCGCCGGAGTCGAACACGAGGTGTTAACAGACTTCAAACCACTTATTAGAAATTTCCCAGACAAGCTGCCAATCTGCGTACGAGTCGTATTAAAAATCATATCTTGAGTTCTGAAACTCGAAATCCAGTTCCGTAAATTTTCCCCAGAGCTAGACTCATATATCTATATGGTAGAATTTTTTTAGAATTTTTGGCTGGGCCAATTGGTACAGTTTATTGGTTAAAGTCGTCCCTGTTCCTGGGTTCGACTACTCTGACCCTTGTGCATTACGACTTAGATATCTCCCTTTACAGAGCTCCAATACTTATTCCGTTGGTTTCTAATGAAACTAGACTCAAAAAGGAATCTATACATATAAAGCATGACTTCTAATTGTCTCTGATTAATTTAGGGTGAATTTCTAAAGTCGGGACAGGGGATCCAGAAATTGCTCTGGCCCTGTTTCACAAGAGTTTAATTATCTCCTAACATACAGCTCATATGGTCGTTTCGTTTCTTCTATATGAAAATAGACTCATCGAGATTCGATTACATAATTTATTCATTAATTAATTCCATTCCTACTATTTTTAGTGATTTTTCAATCTCACGTCACTGCTGCTGCCAGCATCTGTTACTAAAGCAACTATGCCTATTTCGTGATTTCTCCTTGATCTAACTAGTAATTCATCATACATATCACAAATTATGATCATGACTAGCCATGCCAAAGGCTAATCATTGTCAAACATCTCCCTACTACACTATTGCCATATCATGAATTTTAACACCAAAAATAATCAACCATGACATATGGCATAAAAATCGAATTACCAAGACTTGCGACCTAACATTATAGAACCAAATCCAACCGAACATTTATGCCATTTTCGCATGGCTAAAAGTTTACATACCAAATTTCAACAAAACATATTAGCCTATACATGCCGAAATGTTCTCCTAGACCGACTAAAAAGAAGATACCAAAAGTTGCTAGCCGGTGTGATGACTTCGATGACAGTCCCGAGCACACAAAAAGACGAGTCCAAGAAACCTAAAGTAGGTGACAAGCAAACACCGAGTGAGTATATAACTCAGTAAGTCATAAGCATTACATTGCCGTTCAGTAATAATATATCATAAGAGAAAATAAATAATGCGGGATTAAAATCCTCCATCCATACCCAAACTGTGCTATAATTCCTTAGGCATTTCGGTTCAATCTCATACCAAGCCCTACTTTGACATTTCATACATTACACCATATGACATTGGATGCATTTATCTTCAAGTATAATCACCACATAGGTTCAAGACTTACCAAGCTCAATCCCAAATATAAATAAAATGTCTATTCCTCATGAGCTCAAGGTGTTTACTCGTACCGCTGTCCATGATTGACTCGATAAGGCCGCACACTTAGAGCATGTATATTTATTAGAGAATGTATAATAAGCCCGCACACTTAGTGCTATATAATCAACCTCGCACACTTAGTGCTATACAATTTGAACCCGCACACTTAGTGCCAATCTCATGATCATAAATGTTTACACCCGCACACTTAGTGCCGAAACCAACAACTCAATACATCTCACCTCTTTTCTTTTTCATTCAATACTTTCATCACCCCATGCATACATGTATATATATATATTTATCATTCCATTCAGCATCATTACATAGACGTTATGACCATTTAAATTAATACAAAATATATGCTTAATGACTTACCTTGTGTTGGGTAAGACGGTTCCAACTCGGCTACTCGATGATCTTTTCTTTGCCTTTGCTTGATTCTCCTCCTTTAACTCCTTGAGCTTAATCAATAAATCAACTAGTTTAACCACCTTGCTAAATATTTATAATCCAATTACACATGCATATGTTTGTTAGTATATTCGGCAACCATCCTCACTAATTACCCATTTAGTCGATTATACACATAATCAAAGGTAACCTCGCGAATGGGCATACTTATGTATATATATACACTTCCGAATGGGCATCACAATTAGATTTAACACCACCTTCATACTCAATTAGATGGCCGAATGTATGTACAATGTCAACTATAACATCATTTAAACATCTAATTTCATCTCATGAACACTTGATCGAATTTTCCTAATCTAGCATATTTTCACATCTATTTGTAACATCATGTAAATCCACATATAACTACATTTCTTAAGTTCCACATCTTAATGCCCATTATAGCCATTCTCATAGTCTAAATCTAAAAATTGGCACATCCACCTTTCAACCATGTTAGCCGAATACTCATTCTCTTCTTAGTCCTAAATTCGGCACCTCCAACAAAGTGACTTAACAACTTCAACTTTCATGCTAACATAACAAGCAATTTAACACATACATATAACTAACATGTTAATAGCATCAAGGTATCAACTAAAATTTTTAAGCTTCTTAGTCAAAGCCTAACTCTCCGACAACCCCAAATCCAACCATGGGATAGATAGAATTTAGACTCATCACCCAAAGGTTGTGTAAACTTCCAAAAATATCATTGAACATACCTTGATCTAAAGGACCACCTTGGCCGAATCTTGCTTCCTCTTCTTCCTCTAATTACGACAATTGCAAAAGAAAGAAAACATGAACACTCCTTCTTCCCTCCTTATTAAGCATTCAAACTCCCTCATTTTCATGCCACAACATCAAACACTCCTCCTAGATACAAGCAATGGCCGAACTTCTTCAAAATTTTTCTCCCTTTCTTTTTCTTGGTTTTTCGGCTAGGAGATGGCAAGTATGAACACCCCTTTTTTTTTGTTCACTTTCCTATTATTATTCCCATCATTTGTTAACTAAAAAAAACATATTAAATTAGAATGAGTGGAGCATCATCACTCCTTGGCCGGCCACCATGTATTTTATGGGTAATTTGACATGCAAAGCCATGCTTCCTCTCCCTATTATTAATTACTCCTTATAATTCATCTATCATCTTTTCTAACTTCGTCAACTAGGTCCTTTTCGAATTAATTCACATTCCTAAAGCTAATATTAAGTATTTAATTTCTCATATATTCACTGTCACACAAAAATTTATGTAATTAAAACACAAAAATAAATTTTTGGCTCGGTAATGTGGTCTCGAAACCACATTCTGACCAGGGTCTAATTAGGGTTGTCACAACTCTCCCCCACATAAGAAATTTTCGTCCCCGAAAATCTTACCGGTAAATAATTTTGGATATCGATCCTTCATAGAGTCCTCAAGTTCCCAAGTGGCTTCTTCAATTCCGTGTTTATGCCACAACACCTTCACTAATGGGATTTTCTTATTTCGCAACTCTTTTACTTCACGCATCAAAAGGTGAACCGGTTCTTCTTCATAACTCAAGTTAGGCTGAATCTCGATCTCAGATGGAGTGATTACGTACGACGGGTCGGACCTATATCGTCGAAGCATCGAGACATGGAAAACGTTGTGAATCTTTTCAAGCTCAGGGGGCAAAATTAATCGGTATGCAACTGGTCCAACTCGTTCGGATACTTCATACGGACCGATGAACCTCGGACTTAGTTTTCCCTTACGACCAAATCTAAGCACCTTCTTCCAGGGTGAAACTTTGAGAAATACTTTGTCTCCAACCTGATATTCAATATCTTTTCTTTTCGAATCCGCATACGACTTTTGACGATCCGAAGCGGCTTTCAAACTTTCACGAATTACTCGAACTTTCTGCTCAGCATCCTTAATCAAATCAACCCCAAAAATTTTACTTTCACTAAGTTCAGTCCAAAATAATGGGGTACGGCATTTACGACCGTATAAGGCCTCGTAAGGTGCCATCTTAATGCTTGATTGAAAGCTATTGTTGTAAGCGAATTCAATCAAAGGCAAATATCTTTCCCATGAACCACAAAACTCTAAGACGCAACATCTCAACATATCCTCGAGTATCTGAATTATTCGTTCAGATTGGCCATCAGTCTGGGGATGAAATGCGGTGCTAAAATGCATCTTAGTACCCAACGCTTCTTGTAACTTTTTCCAAAATCGCGATGTAAATCTTGGGTCTCTATCCGACACGATAGAAATAGGTACCCCATGCAATCGAACAATTTGGGAGATGTATAATTCTGCCAATTTATCAAGCGAAAAATCTGTACAGACAGGGATAAAATGAGCAGACTTGGTCAATCTATCAACAATAACCCAGATTGCATCTTTCTTGCTTGATGACAATGGCAATCCAGATACAAAATCCATCGTTACCCGATCCCACTTCCATTCGGGTATCATGATCGGCTGAAGTAATCCCGATGGCACTTGATGTTCCGCTTTTACTTGTTGGCATATCAAACACCTTGAAACAATTTCAGAAATGTCTCGTTTCATACCGGGCCACCAAAATTGACGTTTCAGGTCATTGTACATTTTAGTACTACCTGGGTGGACTGACATTCGACTACTGTGAGCCTCGTCCAAAATCATCGAAATAAGTTCCGAATTTCTTGGAACACATAATCGACCTCTGAACGTCAAGTAATCATTGTCGTCAATCCGAAACTCCAATTCCTCATTCGAAGCACATTCAGCTCGTTTAGTGACCAATTCAGCATCGACTTTCTGGGATTCATGTATTTGACGAATCAATAATGGTTTGGCCTCTAATTCAGCTACTAGTACCCCATCGGGTGAGACGGACGAGTGAGCATTCACTGCTCTCAAAGCAAACAGTGCTTTCTGACTTAAAGCATCGGCAACCACGTTAGCCTTTCCCGGGTGATAATCAATAACAAGTTCATAGTCTTTCAACAACTCAAGCCAACGTCTTTGTCGCAGATTTAGATCTCTTTGAGTCATCAAATATTTAAGACTTTTGTGGTCCGAATAAATATGACACCTTTCCCCAAACAAGTAATGCCGCCATATTTTCAAGGCGAACACTATGGCCGCCAATTCAAGATCATGGGTCAGATAGTTTCTCTCATGCGGCTTTAATTGTCTCGACGCGTAAGCCACAACTCGACCTTCTTGCATCAACACACAACCTAGCCCAAGTAAGGATGCATCACTATAAATGACAAAATCTTTGCCGGACTCCGGTTGTACTAGCACTGGAGCTTCGGTTAAACAGGTCTTTAGTCGATCGAAACTCTTCTGACAGTTTTTTGTCCATTCAAACTCAACATCTTTTTGGAGTAGTTTCGTCAACGGTGCAGCTATCATCGAGAAACCCCTTACAAACCGTCGGTAGTATCCGGCAAGTCCCAAAAAGCTCCTAACTTCAGTAATATTCCTCGGAGGTTTCCAATCGAGTATGGCCGAAATTTTGTTCGGATCCACTCTAACACCCGATGCGGACACCACGTGCCCTAAAAAGCTAACCTCTTTCAACCAAAATTTACATTTACTGAATTTTGCGTATAACTGCTTGTCTCGCAAAATCTGTAATACTAACCACAAATGCTCGGCGTGTTCGGCTTCACCTTGTGAATAAACTAAAATATCATCAATAAACACAACCACAAATCGATCCAAGTATGGCCTGAATACTCGATTCATTAAACCCATAAATACCGCAGGGGCATCAGTGAGCCCAAACGGCATCACTAAGAATTCGTAGTGACCGTACCTCGTTCTAAAAGCAGTTTTGGGTATGTCCGAGTCTCGAACCCTCAACTGAGAATAACCAGATCTCAAATCTATCTTGGAAAATACTGAGGCTCCCTTTAATTGATCAAACAAATCATCAATACGTGGCAACGGGTATTTATTCTTTATGGTCACTTTATTCAACTGACGATAGTCGATGCACAATCTCATGGTTCCATCCTTCTTTTTCACAAACAATACGGGTGCGCCCCATGGAGAAAAAATCGGTCGAGCGAAACCTCTATCCATCAATTCTTGCAATTGAACTTTCAACTCCTTTAATTCCATTAATGCCATACGATACGGGGCTATTGAGATTAGCGTGGTACCAGGTACAATCTCGATGCCGAATTGCACCTCTCAAACCGGTGGCAACCCCGGTAACTCCTCAGGAAAAACATCTGAATACTCACAAACCACTGGTACTGATTCAAGTTTCCTTTCCGTCTCTTTGCTATCAAATACATACGCAAGGTATGTTTCACACCCCTTTTTCACATATCTCTGAGTGGTCATTAAAGATATTATCGCTGGCACCCCCTTCAAATCGGTAGACTCAACTCGGACTACCTCATCATGTGCACTCCTCAAATCGATGGTTTTTCTTTTGCAGTTCACCACTGCATCATGTACGGTCAACCAATCTATACCAAGAATGACATCAAATTCGTCAAACGGTAAAAGCATCAAATCGGCCGGAAAACAGGATTCTCGGATTATTAGAGGGCATCTCTTACACACTTTATCAACAAGTACGTATTGACCCAAAGGGTTTGACACTCGAATTACGAACTCAGTAGACTCAACAGGTAGAGTCTTATTGGATGCTAAGGTTTCACATACATATGAATGAGTAGAGCCAAGGTCAATCAATGCAATCACATTAGTATCAAAGAGAGTGAAGGTACCAGTGATGACGTCAGGGGAGGATGCCTCCTCTCGTGCGCGAATGGCATATGCTCTAGCAGGAGTACGGTTCTCGGCTTGAACAGCTGTATCAGAGGCCCCTCTCTGACTACCACCCCTACCTCCTAAAATTCTCGATGGTCTACCTCTAGTTGTCACTCCACTAGGTCTTGCACCTTGAATCTTATTCTTCTCATCAAGCTCCGTGCAATCTCTAATGAAGTGGTCCTTCGAACCGCATCCGTAACAGGCCCTGTTAGTAGACTTACCCCAACATTCACCTAGGTGTCGTCTTCCACATTGGGGGCATTCAGGTTTCTCTTAACGATTATTGCCCACACTAGCTACTGAAGTAGCTCGGGAGTCCGTCGATGGTCGTGCTCTAATGGAAATTCCCGCAGTCGTCCTCGACTTACTAGTGTCCTCCCTGAACTTCTTTACAGCCGAGAACGGAGCTTTACCCGTTGATCTTTTACGATAGTCTCTAGCTTCAAATTCAGCCTTCTTCTTCTCCTTTCCAAGTTCTTCCGCCTTGCAGGGTCGTTCGACTAGTGTTACGAACTCCTTTATCTCCAAAATACCCACTAGTAGCTTTAAATCTTCATTCAATCCTTCTTCAAATCTTTTGCACATAGCAACCTCATCGGCCACACACTCCCGGGCATACCTACTGAGTCTTACGAACTCATATTCGTATTCAGATACTGTCATACGGCCTTGCTTGAGTTCCAAGAATTCCTTACGTTTTTGATCGATGAACCGTTGACTAATATACTTCTTTCGAAATTCCGTTTGAAAGAAATCCCAAGTAACTCATTCGTTTGGGACTATGGAAATCAAGGTCCTCCACCAATAGTAGGCTGAGTCCCGCAACAAGGATATAGCACACTTTAGACATTCATCGGGTGTGCATGACAGTTCATCAAACACCCGAATGGTGTTATCAAGCCAGAACTCGGCCCTTTCAGCATCATCAGTAACTATGGCCCTGAACTCCTCAGCCCCGCGCTTCCTAATCAAGTCTACAGGTGGCTTACTCAGCCTCACAGGATCAGTAACTGATGGCATTACGGGCTCTTGGGGTGGATTATTCAAATTCGGGAATTGTTGGACAGCCGGATTGGTTCGGGCATATTGCGCGACCCACTCATTCATCATGGTAAAGAAGGCTTGTTTAGCCCCCTCACCTTGATTATTCGCAGATGACTGAGGTTCAACAGGTGGCGTCCCTTGTGCAGGAGCAGCCGCTACACTTTCAACGTCATCCGCCAAGGTTCTCTCTACACCGGGATCCATTTACTAATCAAAACAAATATTTTAACCGTCAGAAGTCATCACACATTTAAACATTAACATTAAGGCATGTATAGCTAGACTCAAACGTGCTATGGTAGTCCTAGAACCGACTAAACCATAGCTCTGATACCAATTAAATTGTAACACCCCAAACCCGAGACCGTCGCCGGAGTCGAACACGAGGTGTTAACAGACTTCAAACCACTTATTAGAAATTTCCCAGACAAGCTGCCAATCTGCGTATGAGTCGCATTAAAAATCATATCTTGAGTTCTGAAACTCTAAATCCAGTTCCGTAAATTTTCCCCAGAGCTAGACTCATATATCTATATGGTAGAATTTTTGTAGAATTTTTGGCTGGGCCAATTGGTACAGTTTATTGGTTAAAGTCGTCCCTGTTCCTGGGTTTGACTACTCTGACCCTTGTGCATTACGACTTAGATATCTCCCTTTACAGAGCTCCAATACTTATGCCGTTGGTTTCTAATGAAACTAGACTCAAAAGGGAATCTATACATATAAAGCATGACTTCTAATTGTCTCTGATTAATTTAGGGTGAATTTCTAAATTCGGGACAGGGGATCCAGAAATTGCTCTGACCCTATTTCACAAGAGTTTAATTATCTCCTAACATACAGCTCATATGGTCGTTTCGTTTCTTCTATATGAAAATAGACTCATCGAGCTTCGATTACATAATTTATTAATTAATTAATTCCATTCCTACTATTTTTAGTGATTTTTCAATCTCACGTCACTGCTGCTGCCAGCATCTGTTACTAAAGCACCTATGCCTATTTCGTGATTTCTCCTTGATCTAACTAGTAATTCATCATACATATCACAAATTATGATCATGACTAGCCATGCCAATGGCTAATCATTGTCAAACATCTCCCTACTACACTATTGCCATATCATGAATTTTAACACCAAAAATAATCAACCATGACATATGGCATAAAAATCGAATTACCAAGACTTGCGACCTAACATTATAGAACCAAATCCAACCGAACATTTATGCCATTTTCGCATGGCTAAAAGTTTACATACCAAATTTCAACAAAACATATTAGCCTATACATACCGAAATGTTCTCCTAGACCGACTAAAAAGAAGATACCAAAAGTTGCTAGCCGGTGTGATGACTTCGATGACAGTCCCGAGCACGCAAAAAGACGAGTCCAAGAAACCTAAAGTAGGTGACAAGCAAACACCGAGTGAGTATATAACTCAGTAAGTCATAAGCATTACATTGCCGTTCAGTAATAATATATCATAAGAGAAAATAAATAATGCGGGATTAAAATCCTTCATCCATACCCAAACTGTGCTATAATTCCTTAGGCATTTCGGTTCGATCTCATACCAAGCCCTACTTTGACATTTCATACATTACACCATATGACATTGGATGCATTTATCTTCAAGTATAATCACCACATAGGTTCAAGACTTACCAAGCTCAATCCCAAATATAAATAAAATGTCTATTCCTCATGAGCTCAAGGTGTTTACTCGTACCGCTGTCCATGATTGACTCGATAAGGCCGCACACTTAGAGCATGTATATTTATTAGAGAATGTATAATAAGCCCGCACACTTAGTGCTATATAATCAACCTCGCACACTTAGTGCTATACAATTTGAACCCGCACACTTAGTGCCAATCTCATGATCATAAATGTTTACACCCGCACACTTAGTGCCGAAACCAACAACTCAATACATCTCACCTCTTTTCTTTTTCATTCAATACTTTCATCACCCCATGCATACATGTATATATATATATTTATCATTCCATTCAGCATCATTACATAGACGTTATGACCATTTAAATTAATACAAAATATATGCTTAATGACTTACCTTGTGTTGGGTAAGACGGTTCCAACTCGGCTACTCGATGATCTTTTCTTTGCCTTTGCTTGATTTTCCTCCTTTAACTCCTTGAGCTTAATCAATAAATCAACTAGTTTAACCACCTTGCTAAATATTTATAATCCAATTACACATGCATATGTTTGTTAGTATATTCGGCAACCATCCTCACTAATTACCCATTTAGTCGATTATACACATAATCAAAGGTAACCTCGCGAATGGGCATACTTATGTATATATATATACACTTCCGAATGGGCATCACAATTAGATTTAACACCACCTTCATACTCAATTAGATGGCCGAATGTATGTACAATTTCAACTATAACATCATTTAAACATCTAATTTCATCTAATGAACACTTGATCGAATTTTCCTAATCTAGCATATTTTCACATCTATTTGTAACATCATGTAAATCCACATATAACTACATTTCTTAAGTTCCACATCTTAATGCCCATTATAGCCATTCTCATAGTCTAAATCTAAAAATTGGCACATCCACCTTTCAACCATGTTAGCCGAATACTCATTCTCTTCTTAGTCCTAAATTCGGCACCTCCAACAAAGTGACTTAACAACTTCAACTTTCATGCTAACATAACAAGCAATTTAACACATACATATAACTAACATGTTAATAGCATCAAGGTATCAACTAAAATTTTTAAGCTTCTTAGTCAAAGCCTAACTCTCCGACAACCCCAAATCCAACCATGGGATAGATAGAATTTAGACTCATCACCCAAAGGTTGTGTAAACTTCCAAAAATATCATTGAACATACCTTGATCTAAAGGACCACCTTGGCCGAATCTTGCTTCCTCTTCTTCCTCTAGTTACGACAATTGCAAAAGAAAGAAAACATGAACACTCCTTCTTCCCTCCTTATTAAGCATTCAAACTCCCTCATTTTCATGCCACAACATCAAACACTCCTCCTAGATACAAGCAATGGCCGAACTTCTTCAAAATTTTTCTCCCTTTCTTTTTCTTGGTTTTTCGGCTAGGAGATGGCAAGTATGAACACCCCTTTTTTTTTGTTCACTTTCCTATTATTATTCCCATCATTTGTTAACTAAAAAAAACATATTAAATTAGAATGAGTGGAGCATCATCACTCCTTGGCCGGCCACCATGTATTTTATGGGTAATTTGACATGCAAAGCCATGCTTCCTCTCCCTATTATTAATTACTCCTTATAATTCATCTATCATCTTTTCTAACTTCGTCAACTAGGTCCTTTTCGAATTAATTCACATTCCTAAAGCTAATATTAAGCATTTAATTTCTCATATATTCACTGTCACACAAAAATTTATGTAATTAAAACACAAAAATAAATTTTTGGCTCAGTAATGTGGTCTCGAAACCACATTCCGACCAGGGTCTAATTAGGGTTGTCACACCTATGGAAGATCCACATCTTCTCCTTCGATTATTCATGGAGGTGAATGATTCGTTTAAGATAGTGGGGTGACTAAAGATGCGTTAAGGTTGAAGCTATTTCCATATTCATTGTGGGATTGAGCACGAGCATGGTTGAATTCGTTGCCACCAAGTTCAATTTCTACATGGAAAGAATTAGCAGAAAGGTTTTTAGTAAAGTATTTTCCACCAAGAAAGAACACAATGTTGCAAAATGAGATAACCACTTTCTAGCAATTAGATGACAAGTCTTTGCACGAGGCGTGGAAAAGATTCAAAGAATTGCTTCGTAAGTGTCCTCATCATGGGATTCCTCATTGTATCCAACTAGAGAAGTTTTATAACAGTCTCAGTACACATACAAGATTAATGGTAGATACTTCTATGAATGCTGCGATTTGTCTAAGTCTTATAAAGAGGCTTACGAGATCATTGAAAGGATCGCTAGTAACAATTACCAATAGAGCAATTTCTAGAAGACGAGCAGCTAGAGTGCATGGAGTGGACACACTGACTTCACTCTCTGCTCAAGTATCTTATATTTCTTCAATGTTAAAACATTTTACCACTAATGTTTTGAATAATTTTGTATCTCAATCACCAAGTCAGTATGATGTCGTTTCTTGTGTGTATTTTCGGGATGGTCATTCTTTTGAGAATTGCCCTTCAAACCCCGAGTCTGTTTGTTATATAAGGAATCAATACCAAAATAGAAGTGGACAAGGACCACAATCTAACTTTTACAATCCATCATGGCAGAATCATTCAAACTTTTCTTTGAGTAACTAAGGAAATGGATCGAACAATCGTATGCAGTATAGACCCAATCAATCCCAAGGGTTTAGTCAACAAGCTCCAAAACCACCACAAGCTAAGTCATCAAACATTTTTGAAGACCTGTTGAAGGCGTACATGGTGAAAAATGACATTTTGATCCAAAGTCAAGTAGCAACACTGAAAAATCTAGAGAACCAGATAGGTCAGTTAGCTACTGAGCTTCGTATTAGACCGCAAGTAGCCTTGCCGAGCAATACAAAAAATCCGAGTTTGGGTAAGGAGTATTGCAAGGTAGCTGCATTACGAAGTGGTAAAATTTTAGAACCCAAGGAGGTTGCAGTTAAAAGTAAGCCTATTGAAAAAGAGGAAAGTCAACCAACAGTTAGAGTTCCTACACCAGAAAAGCCGGATGCTGAAAAATCTGATGAGGTAAATTCTAAACTAGTGAATTCTAAAAAGCTAACACCTTCTTTTACAGATTTGCTTCTTCAGAAAAGTTGTCCATTTCAACCTAAAATTCCATATCCTCAAAGATTTCAGCAATATAAGCAGAAACATGAGGTGCAATTCAAGAAGTTCTTGGATGTTCTAAAGCAACTTGACATCAACATCTAGTTGGTGGAGGCTTTAGAGCAAATGCCCAACTACGTGAAGGTTATGAAGGATATTTTGTCCAAGAAGAAAATACTTAGTGAGTATGAGACTATTGCTTTAACAAAGGAGTGCAGTGCATTATTACAGAACAAGCTACCTCCGAAATTGAAAGACCATGGAAGCTTTACGATACCCTATAACATCGTAGAATCTTACTATGGTAAAGCTTTGTGGGACTTAGGAGCAAGCATCAACTTGATGCCCAAATCTATTTTTAAGTTGTTGGGAATAGGTGAAGTAAGACCCATTATTGTGACTCTTCAACTTGCGAATCAATCTTTAGCATATCCCAAAGGAAAGATTGATGATGTTTTGGTAAGAGTTAATAAGTTTATTTTTTTCTACTGACTTTATTATGTTAGAATTTGAAGCAAATAAGGAAGTTTCGATCATCTTAAGGAGACCTTTCCTAGCCATGGGAAGAACATTGATAGATGTGCAAATAGGAGAACTCACAATGAGAATTCAAGACAACCAGGTAACATTTAACGTTCTGAAGGCCATGATATTTCCCGATCCGACGAAAAAATTTTCAGTAATAAAGGAATTAGAAACATTAGTTTCTATGGAATGAAAGAGCAACACTGAAGAAGACCCATTGTAGAACACTTTAGGGTCTGAACCATTAGAATATGAAAAAGGTAATGAAAATATGGCTTTGGTGGAAGCCAACCCGAGAAGTTAAGTTCAACCATTGTTGTTTGAACTACTAAAGTTGGAAGTTTGGGAATTTACACAACCCAAGTTGTCAATCGAGGAACCGCCTAAGCTTGAACTAAAGGTACTTCAGTTCCATTTAAAATATGTTTATTTAGGCAACCGTTCTACTTTACCTGTGATTGTTTCAGCAAAACTGACAAAACACCAAAAGGAGCAACTGATTGTTGTTTTAAAGAAATTTAAAAAGGCAATTGGTTGGACCATAGTTGGCATACGAGGTATAAGCCATTCCTTCTGTATGCATAAGATTATTTTAGAGGAAGGTGAGCAAGGTAGAATCGATGGGAAAATGAGACTTAATCCTATCGTGAAAAAGGTAGTACGGAAGGAAGTGACCAAATGGTTAGATGCAGGAATTATCTACTCTATCTTAGATAGTTCTTGGGTAAGTCCAGTACAATTTGTACCAAAAAAAGGTGGAATCACGATTGTCGAGAATACGCGCAATTAGTTAATCCCGATGAGAATTGTCACAGGTTGGAGAATCTATATTGACTACAAAAAGTTGAACAAAATTACTCGTAAGGATCATTTTTCATTACCTTTTATGGATCAAATGTTAGATCGACTCATAAGTAATGAATTTTATTACTTTTTAGATGGATATTCGGGATACAACCAAATATTTGTAGCCTCGAAAGACTAGCATAACACTATTTTTACTTGCCCATATGGTACATTTACTTTTAAGTGAATGCCTTTCGACTTATGTAACGCACCTGCCACATTTCAACGATGCATGATAGCAATTTTAGCTAATATGGTTGAAAATTTTGTTGAGGTTTCATGGATGATTTGGTAACACTTATTGTAACACCCCGAACCCGAGACCGACACCGGAGTCGAACACGAGATGTTAACAGACTTTAAACCCTTTATAAAAATATTTCTCAGACACTGCCAATCTGCGTACTAGTCCCTTTAAAAATCATATATTGAGTTTCACAACTCGAAAATCAGTTTCGTGATTTTTTCCTGAAACTAGACTCATATGTCCATCTACATATTTTTTTCTAGAATTTTTGGTTGGGCCAATTAGTACAGTTTATTAGTCAAAGTCTCCCATGTTACAGGGATTGACTACACTGACCTTTGCGCATTACGACCTGGATATCTCCCTGCACAGAGCTTCAATACTGATGCCGTTTGTTTCTATAGAAACTAGAATCAGAGAGGAATCTATCCATATATGGTATGATTCCTAATTGTCTCTGGTTAATTTATAATGAATTTCCAAAGTCGGAACAGGGAATCCAGAAACTGTTCTGGCCCTGTCCCACGAGAACCTGATTATCTCTTAACATACTGTCCATATGATCCTTTCGTTACTTCTATATGAAAATAGACTCATCGAACTTCGATTACATAATTTATTCATCAATTAATTCCACTCCTACTATTTTTAGTGATTTTTCAATCTCATGTCACTGCTGCTGCCAGCATCTGTTACGAAAGCAACTATGCCCACTTCGTGTTTACTCCTTGATCTAACTAATAATTCATCATGCATATCACAAATTATGATCATGACTAACCATGCCAAAGGCTAATCATTGTCAAACTTCCCCCTACTACACTATTGCCATATCATTAATTTTAACACCAAAATAATCAACCATGACGTATGGCTTAAAAAGGTCGAATTATCAAGATTTACGACCTAACGTTATGAAACCAAACCCAACCGAACATTTATGCCATTTTCGCATGGCTAAAAGTTTACATACCAAAGTTCAAACACAACATAATAGCCTATACATGCCGAAATGTTCTCCTAAGCCGACTAAGAAGAAAGTACCAAAACTTGCTAGCCGGTGTGATGACTTCGATGACGACCCGACCACGCAAAAAGAGACGAGTCCAAGAAACCTAGTATGGGTGACAAGGAAACACCAAGTGAGTTTATAACTCAGTAAGTCATAAGAAATACACTACCATCCATTAATAACATTATCACAAGAGGAAACAAAATGGAACGAGGCTAGTTACTCCATCCATACCGAACCATACCATAGTTCCTCCGACCTATCGGTTCAATCTCATACCAAATCATGCATTCACATTCCATATACTCATCAATAGAATATTCGAGGCATTTTCATAAATCATTTCATTTTCGTTACAATCATACAACTAAACGGCCTTTCACCCATTCCACGATAAATCTTATGTACGTGACTTCAAGTATATTTGTCACATAGGTTCAACTTACCAAGCTCAACTCCAACTATAAACATAGCACCTATTAGCCATGAACTCAAGATACTTACCCGATCCGCTGTCCGTGATCGACTCAATAGCGTCGCACACTTAGTGTCCATAATGATTCAAGAATATATATTAAGTCCGCACACTCAGTGCTATATAATCAACTCGCACACTTAGTGCTACATAATCAAACTCGCACACTTAGTGCTACATAGTCAACTCGCACACTTAGTGCTACATAGTCAAACTCGCACACTTAGTGCTACATAGTCAATTCGCACACTTAGTGCTGCACAATTTAAACCCGCACACGTAGCGCCAATCTCATGGTCATAAATGTTTATACCCGCACATTTAGTGCCGAGATCAACAACTCAATACATCTCACCTCTTTTCTTTTCATTCAACACTTTCATCATCACATACGTACATGCATATATATATATTTATTCATTCCATTCAGCATCATTACATAAACGTTATGACCATTTGAATTAATACCAACTATATGCTTAATGACTTACTTTATGTTGGGTAAAAGAATTCCGAGTCGGCTACTCGATGACCTTCGATTTCCCCTTGTTGGACGCCTCTCCTTTAGGTTCTTGAGCTTAAATAATACAAATAAGAGTATTCAATATTTAACCCAATAACATGAATTTATTTATCACATTCGGCAATCACATATCATTAAATTTTCAAACCAAAATGTCATTATATGACCACATATACACATATCCATATACTTAAGCTCAATAATTATAATGTAATATCATGTACCCACTTTAAGTATATTGCCGAATATACTTAATCATACATACACCTAACCAAAACAATTTCCTAAAATCTTTATATCATTTATACACTAAGCCAAATACTCTCACCAAGTTCACCTATATTCTTCAACAATTCCTTCATTGATCAAACACATATTCGGCTAAAGAAATGGCAATTTTAGCAACCTTCGATTTAGTACTTAACTTTTACCACATATCAAATAACTCATTTCCTTACTCATGTGACCACGTATATTCGGTTATGCATACACACATAAAAATCAATTTGGAGACTCTATCAATCCAACATACATTCGGCACCTTCATCCACCATTCTACCAAGCATGTAATATTCAAACACAACCAAACTCACATTCGGCCCTAGCTCATAACAAGGTAGCCGATTCTTTTTATAGTTCAAACACTCCTCTATCATCATTCACCTAACTTTAACATGAAACAACAAAACTCACCATTTCTCATCCAAATAACATGAACAACAACCATTTCTTGAACACTTTCTCATGACCGATTGCTCATGTTACCAACAAGATTCAAGATTTGAACATGGGCTATTTAGAACTCAAGTCAATTACTAAAACATGCATGCATCTCAAGGACAACATCAAACATACCTTAGTCTAGCAAACCACGATAGCCGATTTTCTCAAGCTTTTCCCCTTCCTTTCTTTCCTCTATTCGGCCAAAGATGTTCAAGAATGAACACTTTTTTTTTTGTTTTCTTTCTTCAATTCACGGCAACAAGGGGGTATGGATGAGACCATACTATTTTTTTTTCATCACCATGCTCATTATTTTATTTTTCTTAACATACATCACTAGCATAACATGTTGGAGACATGTTTCCACCCATAGCATGGCCGGCCACTATGCTTTAGTTTGGCTAATTTGACATGCAAGGACAACACTTTCCCACTTTAATACTATATGGTCCTTACTTATTTACCTATCATAATTTTCCAAGTCTTTCAACTAGATCCTTTCAAGCAAAATTCACATTCCTAATATAAAATTAAGACATCAAATTTTTGTACAAGTACTATCACACATATAAGATATGCAAATAAAATTTTAACTAAATTTTATGACTCGGTTTTGTGGTCCCGAAACCACATTCCGACTAGGGTCGAATTAGGGCTGTTACAACTCTCCCCCACTTAAGAAATTTTCATCCCCGAAAATCTTACCGGTAAATAGGTTTGGGTATCGTTCTTTCATCGAGCTCTCGGTTTCCCAAGTAGCTTCCTCGATCCCATGTTTGAGCCATAACACCTTCACTAACGGAACCCTTTTGTTTCGCAACTCCTTCACTTCACGAGCTAGGATACGTATCGGTTCTTCTTCATAACTCATATCGGCTTGAATTTCAACCTCTGATGGGTTAATTATATGCGATGGATCAGATCGATAGCGTCGAAGCATCGAAACATGAAAGACGTCGTGAATCTTTTCAAGCTCAGGGGGCAAAATCAATCTATACGCAACTGGCCCCACTCGTTCGGAGATTTCGTACGGCCCAATGAATCTCGGGCTCAACTTGCCCTTACGGCCAAACCTAAGTACCTTTTTCCAAGGCGAAACTTTAAGGAACACTTTATCCCCCACCTGATATTCAATGTCCTTTCGTTTCAGATCCGCATACGATTTCTGACGATCTGTGGCTGCCTTCAGACTTTCGCGGATTACCTTTACTTTCTGTTCGGCATCTTTAATCAAATCAACTCCGAAAACTTTACTTTCACCGAGCTCGGTCCAAAACAATGGTGTACGGCATTTACGACCGTACAAAGCCTCGTAAGGTGCCATCTTAATACTTGATTGAAAACTATTGTTGTAAGCGAATTCAATCAAAGGTACATACCGTTCCCATGAACCACTAAACTCAAGGATGCAGCATCTCAGCATATCCTCGAGTATCTGAATTATCCGCTCGGATTGACCATCGGTTTGGGGATGAAAAGCGGTGCTAAAATGCAGCTTGGTACCCAAAGCTTCTTGCAATTTCTTCCAAAATCGCGAGGTGAATCTCGGATCTCTATCCGACACGATAGAAATAGGTACTCCATGTAATCTCACAATCTGAGAAACATACAATTCGGCTAGTTTATCCAATGAAAAATCCGTACATACAGGGATAAAGTGAGCCGACTTAGTCAGTCTATCGACAACAACCCAAATCGCATCTTTCTTACTCGTCGACAATGGTAACCCAGATACAAAATCCATCGTGACTCGATCCCATTTCCATTCAGGTATCATGATTGGCTGAAGTAATCCCGAAGGCACTTGATGTTCCGCTTTCACTTGTTGACATATTAAACACCTTAAAACAAATTCCGAAATGTCTCGTTTCATGCCCGGCCACCAAAATTGACGTTTCAGATCGTTGTACATTTTAGTACTACCCGGGTGGATAGACATTCGGCCACTATGAGCCTCATTCAAAATCATCGAAATAAGTTCCGAATTCCTTGGAACACACAAACGACTTCTGAACCTCAAACAATCATCATCATCCATTTTAAACTCCGATTCCTTGTTCGGAACACACTCAGCCCGTTTTGCAACCAATTCATCATCAACTTTCTGGGCTTCACGAATTTGATGAATCAATAATGGTTTGGCTTTTAATTCAGCTACTAACACATTGTCGGGTAGAACAGACAAGTACACATTCATCGCTCGTAAAGCAAACAATGATTTCCGGCTTAAGGCGTCCGCAACCACATTAGCCTTTCCCGGGTGGTAATCAATGACAAGTTCGTAATCTTTCAACAATTCAAGCCAACGTCTTTGTCGCAAATTCAAGTCTCGCTGAGTCATCAAATATTTGAGACTTTTGTGATCCAAAAATACATGGCACTTCTCACCAAATAAATAATGTCGCCATATTTTTAAAGCAAATACGATGGCAGCTAGTTCGAGGTCATGGGTCGGATAATTTCTCTCGTGTGGCTTCAATTGTCTCGACGCATAGGCCACAACTCGACCTTCTTGCATCAACACGCAACCCAACCCAAGTAGGGATGCGTCACTATAAATGACAAACTCTTTGCCTGATTCGGGTTGCACTAAAATTGGTGCTTCAGTCAAATGAGTTTTCAGTTGATCGAAACTTTTCTGACATTTCTCCGTCCATTCGAACTTAACATCCTTTTGAAGTAGCTTCGTCATTGGTGTGGCTATCATCAAGAAACCTTTGACAAATCGTCGGTAATAACCGGCGAGCCCTAATAAGCTCCGAACTTCGGTAACATTTCTCGGAGGCTTCTAGTTAAGTATGGCTAAAATTTTGCTCGGGTCAACTCGAATACCCGATGCGGATACCACATGACCCAAGAAGCTAACCTCTCTTAACCAGAACTCACACTTACTGAACTTAGCATATAACTGCTTATCCCGCAAAATTTGCAGCACTAGCCTCAGATGCTCAGTATGTTCGGTCTCATCTCTTGAATAGACCAAGATGTCATCAATGAACACAACTACGAACCGATCCAAATATGGTCTGAAGATCCGATTCATCAAATCCATAAACACCGCAGGGGCATTAGTGAGCCCAAACGGCATCACTAAGAACTCGTAGTGACCGTACCTCGTTCTGAAAGCAGTTTTGGGTACGTCCGAATCTCGAATCCGCAACTGATAATAGCCCGATCTCAAATCTATTTTTGAGAACACTGAGGCTCCCTTCAGTTGGTCGAACAAATCATCGATGCGTGGCAACGGATATTTGTTCTTTATCGTCACTTTATTCAGTTGACGATAGTCAATGCACAACCTCATGGTTCCGTCCTTCTTTTTCACGAACAATACTGGTGCACCCCAAGGTGAGAAACTTGGTCGAGCAAAACCTCTATCCGTCAATTCTTGCAACTGAGATTTTAACTCTTTTAACTCGGTTGGTGCCATACGATACGGAGCTATCGAAATCGGCGTAGTCCCAGGTACAAGCTCAATACCAAACTCTACCTCCCGAACAGGTGGTAAACCCGGTAATTCTTCAGGAAAAACATCCGGGTATTCACAAACCACCCGCACAGATTCGGGTTTCTTTTCTAATTCTTTATCATCAAGTACATACGCAAGGTATGCTTCGCACCCTTTTCTTACATATTTCTGGGCCAACATTGCTGATATTACAGCTGGCAACCCCTCCAAATCCGTAGACTCAACTCGGATTACCTCGTTATTTGCGCACCTCAAATCAATAGTCTTGCTTTTGCAATTCACAACCGCATCATGCGCGGTCAGCCAATCCAAACCAAGAATAACATCAAATTCATCAAACGGCAAAAGCATCAAGTCCGCCGGAAAACAAGAACCTCGAATTACTAGGGGACATCTCTTACACACTTTGTCGACAAGCACGTAACGACCCAAGGGATTTGACACCCGAATTACGAACTCAGTAGACTCAACAGGTAGAGTCTTACTGGATGCTAAGGTTTCACATACATATGAATGAGTAGAGCCAGGTTCAATCAATGCAATCACATTAGTATCAAAGAGAGTGAAGGTACCAGTGATGACGTCAGGGGAGGATGCCTCCTCTCGTGCGCGAATGGCATATGCTCTAGCAGGAGTACGGTTCTCAACTCAAACAGCCGTATCAGAGGTCCCTCTCTGACTACCACCCCTACCTCCTAAAATTCTCGGTGGTCTACCTCTAGTTGTCACTCCACTAGGTCTTGCACCTTGAATCTTATTCTTCTCATCAAGCTCCGTGCAATCTCTAATGAAGTGGTCCTTCGAACCGCATCCGTAACAGGCCCTGTTAATAGACTTACCCCAACATTCACCTATGTGTCGTCTTCCACATTGGGGACATTCAGGTTTCTCTAGACGATTATTGCCCACACTAGCTACCGAAGTAGCTCGGGAGTCCGTCGATGGTCTTGCTCTGATGGAAATTCCCACAGTCGTCCTCGACTTATTAGTGTCCTCCCTGAACTTCTTTACGGTTGAGAACGGAGCTTTACCCGTCGATCTTTTACGATAGTCTCTAGCTTCAAATTCAGCCTTCTTCTTCTCCTTTCCAAGTTCTTCCGCCTTGCAGGCTCGTTCGACTAGTGTTACGAATTCTTTTGTTTCCAAAATACCCATTAGTAGCTTTAAATCCTCATTCAATCCTTCTTCGAATCTTTTGCACATAGCAACCTCATCAACTACACACTCCTGGGCATACCTACTGAGTCTTACGAATTCATGTTCGTATTCAGATACTGTCATACGGCCTTGCTTGAGTTCCAAGAATTCCTTACGCTTTTGATCAATGAACCGTTGAATAATATACTTCTTTCGAAATTCCGTCTGAAAGAAGTCCCAAGTTACTCGTTCGTTTGGGACTATGGAAATCAGGGTCGTCCACCAATAGTAGGCTGAGTCCCGCAACAAGGATATAGCACACTTTAGACATTCATCGGGTGTGCATGACAGTTCATCAAACACCCGAATGGTGTTATCAAGCCAGAACTCGGCCCTTTCAGCATCATCAGTAACTATGGCCCTGAACTCCTCAGCCCCGCGCTTCCTAATCAAGTCTACAGGTGGCTTACTCAGCCTCACAGGATCAGTAACTGATGGCATTACTGGCTCCGGGGGTGGATTATTCAAATTCGGGAATTGTTGGACAGCCGGATTGGTTCGGGCATACTGCGCCGACCCATTCATTCATCATGGTAAAGAAGGCTTGTTTAGCCCCCTCACCTTGATTATTCGCAGATGACTGAGGTTCAACAGGCGGCGTCCCTTGTGCAGGAGCAGCCGCTACGCTCTCAACGTCATCTGCTAAGGTTCCTTCTACACCGGGGTCCATTTACTAATCAAAACAAAAACATTTTAACCGTCAGAAGTCATCACACATTTAAACATTAACATTAAGGCATGTATAGCTAGACTCATACGCGCTATGGTAGTCCCAGAACCGACTAAACCATAGCTCTGATACCAATCAAATGTAACACCCCGAACCCGAGACCGACACCGGAGTCGAACACGAGATGTTAACAGACTTTAAACCCTTTATAAAAATATTTCTCAGACACTGCCAATCTGCGTACTAGTCGCTTTAAAAATCATATCTTGAGTTTCACAACTCCAAAATCAGTTTCGTGATTTTTCCCTGAAACTAGACTCATATTCCCATCTACATATTTTTTCTAGAATTTTTGGTCGGGCCAATTAGTACAGTTTATTAGTCAAAGCCTCCCATGTTACAGGGATCGACTACACTGACCTTTGCGCATTACGACCTGGATATCTCCCTGCATAGAGCTTCAATACTGATGCCGTTTGTTTCTATAGAAACTAGAATCAGAGAGGAATCTATTCATATATGGTATGACTCCTAATTGTCTCTGGTTAATTTATAATGAATCCAGAAACCGTTCTGGCCCTGTCCCACGAGAACCTGATTATCTCTTAACATACTGTCCATATGATCCTTTCGTTACTTCTATATGAAAATAGACTCATCGAACTTCGATTACATAATTTATTCATCAATTAATTCCACTCCTACTATTTTTAGTGATTTTTCAATCTCATGTCACTGCTGCTGCCAGCATCTGTTACGAAAGCAACTATGCCCACTTCGTGTTTACTCCTTGATCTAACTAATAATTCATCATGCATATCACAAATTATGATCATGACTAACCATGCCAAAGGCTAATCATTGTCAAACTTCCCCCTACTACACTATTGCCATATCATGAATTTTAACACCAAAATAATCAACCATGACGTATGGCATAAAAAGGTCGAATTATCAAGATTTACGACCTAACGTTATGAAACCAAACCCAACCGAACATTTATGCCATTTTCGCATGGCTAAAAGTTTACATACCAAAGTTCAAACACAACATAATAGCCTATACATGCCGAAATGTTCTCCTAAGCCGCTAAGAAGAAAGTACCAAAACTTGCTAGCCGGTGTGATGACTTCGATGACGACCCGACCACGCAAAAAGAGACGAGTCCAAGAAACCTAGTATGGGTGACAAGGAAACACCGAGTGAGTTTATAACTCAGTAAGTCATAAGCAATACACTACCATCCATTAATAACATTATCACAAGAGGAAACAAAATGGAACGAGGCTAGTTACTCCATCCATACCGAACCATACCATAGTTCCTCCGACCTATCGGTTCAATCTCATACCAAATCATGCATTCACATTCCATATACTCATCAATAGAATATTCGAGGCATTTTCATAAATCATTTCATTTTCGTTACAATCATACAACTAAACGGCCTTTCACCCATTCCACGATAAATCTTATGTACGTGACTTCAAGTATATTTGTCACATAGGTTCAACTTACCAAGCTCAACTCCAACTATAAACATAGCACCTATTAGCCATGAACTCAAGATACTTACCCGATCCGCTGTCCGTGATCGACTCAATAGCGTCGCACACTTAGTGTCCATAATGATTCAAGAATATATATTAAGTCCGCACACTCAGTGCTATATAATCAACTCGCACACTTAGTGCTACATAATCAAACTCGCACACTTAGTGCTACATAGTCAACTCGCACACTTAGTGCTACATAGTCAAACTCGCACACTTAGTGCTACATAGTCAATTCGCACACTTAGTGCTGCACAATTTAAACCCGCACACGTAGCGCCAATCTCATGGTCATAAATGTTTATACCCGCACATTTAGTGCCGAGATCAACAACTCAATACATCTCACCTCTTTTCTTTTCATTCAACACTTTCATCATCACATACGTACATGCATATATATATATTTATTCATTCCATTCAGCATCATTACATAAACGTTATGACCATTTGAATTAATACCAACTATATGCTTAATGACTTACTTTATGTTGGGTAAAATAATTCCGAGTCGGCTACTCGATGACCTTCGATTTCCCCTTGTTGGACGCCTCTCCTTTAGGTTCTTGAGCTTAAATAATACAAATAAGAGTATTCAATATTTAACCCAATAACATGAATTTATTTATCACATTCGACAATCACATATCATTAAATTTTCAAACCAAAATGTCATTATATGACCACATATACACATATCCATATACTTAAGCTCAATAATTATAATGTAATATCATGTACCCACTTTAAGTATATTGCCGAATATACTTAATCATACATACACCTAACCAAAACAATTTCCTAAAATCTTTATATCATTTATACACTAAGCCGAATACTCTCACCAAGTTCACCTATATTCTTCAACAATTCCTTCATTGATCAAACACATATTCGGCTAAAGAAATGGCAATTTTAGCAACCTTCGATTTAGTACTTAACTTTTACCACATATCAAATAACTCATTTCCTTACTCATGTGACCACGTATATTCGGTCATGCATACACACATAAAAATCAATTTGGAGACTTTATCAATCCAACATACATTCGGCACCTTCATCCACCATTCTACCAAGCATGTAATATTCAAACACAACCAAACTCACATTCGGCCCTAGCTCATAACAAGGTAGCCGATTCTTTTTATAGTTCAAACACTCCTCTATCATCATTCACCTAACTTTAACATGAAACAACAAAACTCACCATTTCTCATCCAAATAACATGAACAACAACCATTTCTTGAACACTTTCTCATGACCGATTGCTCATGTTACCAACAAGATTCAAGATTTGAACATGGGCTATTTAGAACTCAAGTCAATTACTAAAACATGCATGCATCTCAAGGACAACATCAAACATACCTTAGTCTAGCAAACCACGATAGCCGATTTTCTCAAGCTTTTCCCCTTCCTTTCTTTCCTCTATTTGGCCAAAGATGTTCAAGAATGAACACTTTTTTTTTGTTTTCTTTCTTCAATTCACGGCAACAAGGGGGTATGGATGAGACCATATTATTTTTTTTTCATCACCATGCTCATTATTTTATTTTTCTTAACATACATCACTAGCATAACATGTTGAAGACATGTTTCCACCCATAGCATGGTCGGCCACTATGCTTTAGTTTGGCTAATTTGACATGCAAGGACAACACTTTCCCACTTTAATACTATTTGGTCCTTACTTATTTACCTATCATAATTTTCCAAGTCTTTCAACTAGATCCTTTCAAGCAAAATTCACATTCCTAATATAAAATTAAAACATCAAATTTTTGTACAAGTACTATCACACATATAAGATATGCAAATAAAATTTTAACTAAATTTTATGACTCGGTTTTGTGGTCCCGAAACCACATTCCGACTAGGGTCGAATTAGGGCTGTTACACTTATGATGTTTGTTTGAGTAATTTGGCAAAGATACTAAAAAGATGTGAGGAGACGAATCTTGTCCTTAACTGGAAGAAATGTCATTTTATGGTTAAAGAGGGAATTGTATTAGGACATAAAATTTCCAAAAACGAAATTGAAGTGGATAGAGAAAATGTGGATGTAATTGAAAGATTACGACCTCCAGTTAATGTGAAAGGAGTTAAAAGTTTCTTAGGCCATGTTAGTTTTTACCGTAAGTTTATTAAAGATTTTTCAAAAATTTCTAAACCTTTGTGCAAACTTTTAGAAAAAGATATTGCTCTTTCATTTTAATAAAGTATGTTTAGAAGCTTTTGAAGAATTAAAAAGTTGGTTAATCTCAGCCCCAATAATTGTTACACCTAATTGGAACTCACCTTTTGAGATGCAAGCGATTTCGCTGTTGGAGTTCTGATGGGTCAAAAAAGAAACAAATTGTTTCATCCTATCTACTATCCAAGCAAAAATTTGATAGAAGCCTAGTTAAATTATACAGCTTTGCTATATTTTTTGCTTTTGATAAGTTTCGTTCATATCTTATAGGTACCAAAGTTACAGTGTTTACCAATCATGCGACCATTAAGTATTTACTCACAAAGAAAGATGCTAAATCAAGGCTAATTCGTTCAATACTTTTACTCCAAGAATTTGACGTTGAGGTCGAAGATAGAAAAAGTGTTAAAAATCAAGTAGCTAATCATTTATCGAGGCTGGAACAAAATGATGTAACTTCTTCACTTGTTCCAATTAATGAGAATTTTCCTAATGAGCATATCTTCGAGGAAAGTTGAATTCATGAAACACCTTCGTTTGCTTATTTTGCCAATTATTTAGCATGTAGAATAATTCTTTGAGAAATGACATACCAACAAAGGAAGAAATTCCTTTATGATAGTTAATATTATTTCTGGGAGGATCCATTTTTGTTTAAACAGTTGTAGATAACTTAATCGAAAGTGCGTAGCTGGAAGTGAAATTGATGAGATTTTGTACCATTGCCATTCATCTCCAAGTGGGGGACACTTTGGTGGTTCCCGTACTGCAGCGAAGATTTTACAAGTAGGATTCTTTTGGCATACAGTGTTCAAGGATGCATATGCATATGTGAAAAATTGTGATAGATGCCAAAGAACTAGAAACATATCAAGGAGGAACAATTGACAAATATTTTAGAGGTTGAACTATTGACGTATGCGGCATTGATTTTCTAGGTCTATTTCTTTCTTCTTATGAGAACAAATATATTTTTTCAGTTGTGGATTACATATCCAAGTGGGTTGAAGCCAAGGCATACCCAAAAAATGATGCTAAGGTAGTTATTTGATTCCTACATAAGCATGTATTTACATGGTTTGGGACTCCTAGAGCTATAATTAGCGATGAAGGATCTCACTTTGTAAATAAATGGCTTAAGTGGTTGCTTGACAAGTATGACATGAAACATAAAATTGCTACTGCCTATCGCCCACAGTCAAATGGGCAAGTTGAAAGGGTGAAACATGAAATTAAAGGTATTCTTAAGAGGGTAGTGTGCCCTAATAGAAAAGATTGGTCTCAAAGGCTTGATGATGCTCTATGGGCCTATCAATTGCTTTTAATACACCATTAGAAGTGACTCCCTTTCAGCTTGTTTTTGGAAAGGCATGTCATTTTCCGCTTAAGTTGGAAAATAAAGCTTACTAGGCCTTGAAACAATTAATTTTGGATCTTAAGCAAGTCGGTGAGAGAAGGATGCTACAACTTGATGAATTGGATGAGTTGAGGTTATTTTCATACGAGAATAACAAAATGTGTAGAGAAAAATCTAAAATATGGCATGACAGTCATATACAACCTCGTGAATTCAGAGAAGGTTAAAAAGTGTTGTTGTTTAATTCGAGGCTAAGGTTATTCCCTTAGAAGCTCAAATCCCGATGGAGAGGACCTTATACCATGTACAAAGTTTATCCATATGGAGCTGTAGAATTATCCGACGGCCATGGAAGTAAGTTTAAAGTTAATGGTCAACGTCTCAAGCACTATTGGGATGGTGAAGTTGAGCGAATTAAAACCCCGTTCAAATTAATATACCCTTAATTTTTATGATCATACTTTTTAATAAATAATTAGAAATTATTTTTCTTAAATTAGTATATTTAACTAATTCTGTCTAAGGAGATTGGAACTTAAGCGGGACGGTTGTAACCCTCCAACCTTTCTTGGAAATTAATTTAATGTAATTTTTTAAGAAGAAATTTTCTAATTACTTTGAAAATTTTATTTCCATTTTAATATTAGTTTTTAATGTTAATTTTATTTTATTTGTTTAATAAGGGGGTCAAATTGGCCCAAGTACTAACCAGTTTATTTTATCTTAAGCAGTCTAGTTTGTAAATATAGTTTGGGCTTAAGGCCAGAAACAGCGAAGAGGAGAAATTTACCCCACATTGTCGTCCAAGGGTTCCCTAAAAACCCTAATTTTGTCGCCACTTATTCCCTTTGTCTATACTTGCTGCCCAAGTCATCCTTGTAGCTAAATTTTTAGTTTGCCCTAATTCACCATTATATAAACCCCTTTCTACCACCATAATTTTCACAACCCTTTAAGCAATTAGCTTAAGCCCTAGCCACTCATTCCTTTTCCTCTTAGCCATTGACCTAAATCGCCACCGCAAACATCTTGCTACCATCCCTGGTCAATTTTTTTTCTCTTCCTTTGGTCAAAATTCTACCTATTTTTTGGGAAAAATCACCATGTTTTGCCAAAGAGCTCGTTCTTCTAAGAATTCTGCCAAAAATCCAATTGCCATCCAAGATAAGGAAGCAAAAGAAAGGTTTTATTCCATCTTCAAAAGTCAACCCATGATGCCAAAAAAAGGTTTCAGCTTGGAAAGCAATGATAAGATGATTAGGCCATGGCCAATATGAAAGACAATTGATGCCTTCAATTGGAACTATTTTTGTGACGCACAATCATTGCCCGAAGAGGAGTTAGTTCAAGAGTTCTATGCCAACTTAACTATGCCAGATGCTACTGAAGTTATTGTTCACAAGAAGAAGGTACCCCTAACTTCTAAGTGCATTAATGATTTGTTTAACCTACCTGATGTTGAAAAAGATGAGTATTTTTCCATGATGACAAATATCAATTGGGATTTTCTTCAACAAGTGTTTAATGTTGTGACAAATTCAAGATCCAATTGGATTATACGAAAGTATGGTAGTCATTCTTGCCAAATAGAATATCTAAAACCAGTGGATAAGGTATGGTTCTACTTTGTTCGATGTAGTTTCATGCCTATCTCACATAGTTCCACCATTTCAATGGAGAGAATACTTTTGTTGTATGCAATTATGACAGAATGGTCTATCAATGTTGAGAAGTTTATTCTCAAGGAGATCCACGATAGTGCTAGAAAGAAGATAGGAAGTGTCTACTTTCCATCATTGATAACTTCACTTTGCTTAAGGGACCAAGTAAACACAAAAGCAAACTTGAAGTGCCCGTATGTTCAAGGTTGCATCACAGCCCATGATTTTGAAAGATTAGTGGAGAATGTCCATGAGCTAAACCCAATTGAACCAAGTGAACCAACCAAACCAGAAATTGACGAGTCATCGAACAAATTTGAATCAGAAGCTGACCTAGTTAATGAGAAAGAAGAAATAGAGTATGAAGAAGAACCAAACAATCCAGAACTAATAAAGGAACCAGAAGTTTCTAAACCAATAGAGGAGACAAATGTTGATAAGCCCATTGAACCAAGTGTTGATCCTGAGTTTACTATTCCTATGCCCACTTCTCCAAATATTATGAAGAAATCAGAATTTTCAGTTATGATGGATTTGATGAAATTTATGCATAACCAATAATAGGCTTAATGGAAATATGCGAAGATTAGAGATCATTCTATACGAAATACTTTTAAAAATATCTCTAGCAATTTTGTACCTGAGTTCCCAGATTATATATTCAAGTCATGGAAGAAAGATAAGGATGATAGCGAGAATGAAGCATCAAAGGAGGAAGATGAGGAGGATAAGTCAAATAAATAAAATGGGGGAATTTCTTGTCTTTAGTATTTATTTCTTTATAGGTGTTTAGTTTTATTTCCTAGTTAGAATTTTGCTTTCGCATAATAAATTGCAAGCATGAATAAAATAAGCTCTATGCCTCTTCGTTAGGAAAAGAAAAGTGATGTGGTAATGGGAATGAACATGTCTAGGATTGAATTGTTGAGAAAGACTTAATATTAAGCAGTTTTTATGACTCACCACTCCTTTCTTACAACTCTAACTGGTGTTCAATTTTCATTCATTACTTTGTTTTCATAATGAGGACATTGCTTCTTTTTAAAGGGTGGTAAGGCAATATTTTGCAAGAATTTTTAAAATTTGCAAGTATGTTTCAATCTTTTCACCTAAGTATGCTGGAATAAATGAATGTTCAAAGAGAATTTTTTTTCATAAGTTTGTTCAAATGCAAGCATGATTTCTGATTTTATCAAAGTTATTTTTATGTTATCTTAAGTGATGGAATGCTTGTACGTTCTTTAATCTTATGTAGTATTTGCCATGAAATTTTAATTTCTTTGGAAGTTGACATGCATAAAGGTTTAAGTCGTTAGAATTGACTTAGTAACTTTCTTAAGGAAAAATCCTAGGAGGTATAAAAATCTAAACATGATATAGACACTCTTCTTTGGATCATTTGAGCCTTTTAAGCCGACCTTATTAAATTAACCCTTGAAACTTTACTTTTGAGCTTAATGGCCTGTATATTGCACATTACCTACACCATGAGCCATATTATCATCTTTTTAATTTTATCCTATTTTTTATGCACCTATCTTAACCAAATTTGTCTTGGTGATCAAAGTTTGAGAAAAAATACAAAAGATGTACATGCTCTTCACATGTGTAAAAAAAAGAAAGAAAGAAAGAAAGATGAAAGAACAAATGAAAGTTAGTTCAAAAGAATAAAAAGCAAAGAAAAGTTTGCTCAAATTTTGAAAAATAAAGGTTGAGCATGAGCTCAAAATAAGTTTGGGGGGGTTCCAAAGATCCATTTGTATGAAGGTTATGATGCAAAAGGATCAAAGACAAAGTTAGGGTTAAGATGATTCACTACAGAAAATTAAGCTTTTAGTGGCGTTTTTAGTGGCATTTGGACCTAAAACGTTGCAAAAGTTATGCATTAGTGGCGCTAATCGAAAAGCGCTGCAAAAAGTTAGAGCTATAGCGGCATTTATAAGAAAAACACCGTAAAAGGTCAAGCAGTAGTGGCGTTTATGAGAAAAAATCCACAAAAGGTCTAGCATAGAAAACATAGAAAAAAATTGAAAGAAAAAACATAGAAAATTATATGTTAAAAATGAAAAAAAAAATATTATTTAAAATAATTTTAAAGTTTTTTTGGTATATGACTAATTGTTTTTTAATTTATATATTAAATAATTTCTTATATAATTGTAAAAGAGATCATATTAATTTTAATATATTAAAATTATCATTATAGTTAAAATTATTTAAGAGATAATAGATAAACTTTATATATATTAAAATTAAAAAAATTGTTAACCCATGCATCTCTAGAGAAACAAAATTAATTGTAAATTAAAAATTTTAATTTAATTTCCTAAAATATTGAAAGAATATATAATTACGAAAGAGAAAAAAAATTTAAAGCTTTTTTGTTTTTTTTTTCATATTTTGAAATTTTTTGTTTTTGTTTTTGTTTTCTTACATAAAAATTATATAAAATTTATAATTTTATCTAATTTTTTAAAATATTACTTAGATTTTAAAAAATTATTTATTTAAAATTTATTAAAGATACAATAATTCAATATAAAAATTGTAAAAAAGTCGAGCGTTAGCGGCATTTATGAGAAAAACGCCGCAAAAGGTAAGCAATAGCGGCATTTTGTTCCAAACGCCGCAAAAAGTTGAGCAATAGTAGAATTTTTGGTCCAAACGTCGCGAATATGTATTATTTTTTGCAAAACGGCGCTGTTTTGTTACCCCAAAATACCTTAGTCTTTTTCCCAAAATCGGTTCCCCCCACGAAATCCCAAAATTTCACCTAAAATCTCTTGTTTTTTTCCCCTTTCTTTTTCCCAAAATCGGTTCCCCCCTCGAAATCTCAAAATACCTGAAATCTCTTCTTCTATTTTTTCCCCATTTTATTTTTCCCTAACCATTTCTCCCCTACCCCGATTCCTTTTATTTTTGCCCCCAATTTCCCCAAATCGGTAGCCCTCTGCATCTTCGTCGGCAACCCATTGCTGCATCTCCGTCGGTAGCCCTCTGCTGCTTCTCCTTGTAAGTTTATTAAGTGTAATAAATTACTATTATTTTAATTATATTTAATTATTTGCCCTAATCTGATTCGTTCCCCCTTTGTTCTTTAAATTTATTTAAAACGCTATTCATCACTTGGATTTGATTTCGATTGCTCCGATCTACAAATTTTTTTTTTCATTTTTTCTTATCATCTTCTTTTATAAAAGGCAATATATGAAGTTCTTGGATTTTGTTACCATTTTTTTTTGTTAGTTTACAGTTGAAATTAACCTTCTTTTTTTTTTTAGAATTACCTTCCATCGTTCATTTCCCACTTTGTATTGTATATTAAGACCCGTTGTACATTCTTTTATCATTGGACGTGTCAGTTTGCACCATTTGGTAATTTCTTTTTCTTTTTTTTTCTTTTGACATTTCTAGTAACTTTGGTGGTAAAATTATTAGACGTTTGATTTTACTTCTTTCTATTAGATATACGAGATATTGGATAATGCTGTTGATGAGGCTTAAGTAAGTTTTGCAGCCCATAGGAGTAAGTTTTGAGGGGAAGACTGATGTTATGAAAAAGATTAAGTTTCCAAAGATGGAGAAAAAATCTGCGATTAAATTGTTCAAAGACAAGCAAAGAGGCAGCACTAGCTTGTCCCATAAGAGCAATTTTGGAAAATGAAAAGAAGTTCAGTCTCTAATATTTTAGCTTTATAGGTTCTATTATATGTTTGCGCCTATGAGCATATAAACTTATGATAGTTTTGCAAATGGTGCTAAAAGGTGGTGGATCTGTATCCTAATGCTACTTTATTGATGGTGTCTATTATTAGTTGCGTATTTTGATTAGTCTTGTTCTATGCAATTGTGTGGGGTTGGTGCCAGACTACATTGTTCTGATATGTAAGGAAGATGATAAATATTGATGGGTGGAGATTGGACTGATAATTGTACCCTTTCTCTGATCTATTGCATACCTTTTTACATGAAAGTTCACTTGCACGAGTACATACTGATATAACATGCAATTTCAGGAGAAAGCGTTAGCTGCGGCTGAGAGTAGACCTTTGCCTTCCTTGTATAGCAGTGCTGACATTCGTTCCCTGAAAATGGATGATTTTAAATATGCACATGAGCAGGTAACATGGTCATAAATCATTTATATATTTAGATGCTATTGAATAAAAAAATCTAGCAATTTGGAGTGCTATATACTATAAATTATGATGTCTGAATGGTAAATAGATCAAGTTCAAATGCCGAAATTTATTAAGTTTGAAAGTTGGAAACTTAAAGAGTTACATGTTGTAAACCATGTTATCTGACTGCTAAAACTTTAGGCATTTAAATGCTGCAAATTATCATGTTTGAAGTTGGTATTTGGATAACTAAATATTTTTTTTTGGATAAATGAATTTAGCTTGACAAACTTGATCAACAGCTCATTTGGAGCTTGGTATTCTCCTAAATACTTATACCCTTCCTTTCATTTGAAATTAATGTATGTGCTATTTAGGATAAAAGAAAAACTGAAGAGATTAAATGTTGAGTTAATTGTTGATGACCATTGTTAAGAATGCTCAATTTTAAGGATGAAATTGTTGAACTGAATATGCTTAAATTTGTTGAGGAGATGAACTGCTACTGGTTGAAATAATAGGGAATTATGAGAGGTTAAATGCCAACTTTGGCCTCTTAATTTCTCTGTTTAAAGATGTTTTAAACTTGCTAAAAATGCAACAATTGCATATGTTATTTATTTAATTAAATAAATGATACTGAGTTCTTTACCTTTTCTTCCTTGGTTGTTTTTTTGCATCTTTATGCTGGTATTAGTGATGGAATTAACTGAAATTTTAGTGAAATTTGCAGCTGTCGAGGGAGCTACTGAAGCATGCAGTTTGCGTGCATGCTGTCTAATTTCTTACCAATTTAGGTGGTCTGATCGATGGTTGTTTATTGTTGTCCAAATAAGTATTAAAGAATATCATCCAAGTGATCAAGAAATTAAAATGGTCTGAAAAATGTGAAACTAAATTGTTAAATGTTAACTATTGATGTCCAAATGGATATGAATTTATGATGTTAGTAAGCTGAAAATTTAGGTGTTAAATGCTGCAATTTATGGTGTCTGAAAGTTGTGATTTATGATATTCGAATGATGTATTTTAAGTTGTTCGAATATGTTAAAGAGTTGATTTAATATAATGACTAATGGTTGTTTATTGTTGTTCAAAGCATGATGAAATAAACATGTTAGGCGTGGTTTAATACATGCCTTGATGATCTGTAAGGTTGTCCAAAACAAGACAAAATTTAGTTGTCTTTAAGATGTTTGAATGTGGTTGTTCGAATGGTTCTTCAAATTTTCCAAATGTGTCTTTAAGGTGCTTGAAAATGTCATATTAATGTTGTCGATATATGATTTTGAGTGTTGGAAATTTGCAGCATTTAATTTCCTATTTGAAGTTGATTAAACCATACTATAAATGCAAAACATGTATATGTTGTTCACATGCTAAATTAACCATTAGTGAGCTTAAAATTGATCTATTCGAATGTGTTAAATTCATTGTTCAATGTGATGTTATTTATGCTAATTTATTAATGTTATATGCGATGTTAATGTTGACTTGTTAATTGCATATTTTATTATAAATCTGATTTGGGGTTTTGAATTTAGAAGAACCTTATCTTAGATAAGTTATCTACTTTCATAATAATTGGAATCTGATTCTGTTATTTTGGTTGGTTCATGTCTTCCTATGTCATCCATTAAGATTTGTTTCTTTTTTTCTCAGAACCGGTATGTTATTCATTTGCCTTCTTATGCTGGGCTAACAAGTTATTCAAGCACTTAACTACAATCCTGGTGATTATCAGATAGCTGGAGGTCACCGAAGCAGCAGTTACACTCATCAGACTATCACATGGAATGGGAGCAATTATGCAAATTATACTACTCAGCAATTATACTACCATTGTTGCAGGTTTGAGTTTTTGTTGGATGCATGGTCCAGAATTAGCTGAATTCATGCATGGTGACAACTTGTTTGAGCTAACTGTTGATCTTAAAGTGTGCATTCTATTATTATTTTGTTCTATTTGTATTTTGTTAGATTTAAGGTGTGTTATGATAAGTGTGATATTTTGTTTGATTGTTATTGATCAACTTTCTGTTTGATGGGATATATATTTATATTATGGATATTCTTCTTCTTCTTAATATTTTGATAATGAATTTTGGATGCTTCCACCAGATAAGATTTCATTGTTCCTAAGATGAAGGGTTTTGGAACTTTATAAAATATACTTCCTTTCTTTGAAATGAATTAGAGCATGCTATGCATGACATATTGGGGTAAGTTTGTTCTTTTCAATACTTTACTAGTGGAATCCCACTTCCGTTGCATTCTCTAACCAAAGAATGGAGTGATGTATGTACTGATAACAACATTTCTATAGGATTTGCTTAAGCGGGTAGAGGGATAAGAATGGATTTGTGGCGTTTTTATAATATTTTAATTTTTTTTATTTTTCATGACCTTTAGCGGAATTTTTGAGAAAAGCGCCGCTAAAGAACATGACCTTTAGCGGCGTTTGTGGGGAAAGCGCCACTAAAGGTCATGTTCCATAGCAACCTTTTTCTATATAAACGTCGTAAAATTTATCAGCGTTAACTATAACGGAGTTTTTTGCGGCTCTTGTCAAAACGCCATAAATTGCCGCTATAGACCCAAAAAAATGCCACTAAAAACCTATTTTACTGTAGTGATTGAACCTAAAAATTCACTTCTCTTTATCCCTACCTTTAGCCTAGCCATGTTACAACCTAATAAAAGACCTATTGATTTGATGATTATACCGACTACATTAGTGGAGAGGAATTGCTAAGCTCAACATATGAATACCACTATTTAAACCTTGTGATTTCTATGTTTAGATTGATAAGGAAAGCTTATTGATTGGTGAATGTTATATAAGAATTTGAAATGAATGCATACTCTGACTCATATTGACAATATTTTTTTTACTTAATATAAAGTTTGGGAATAATATTTGCATTGAGTTACTTATTAGTAAAAATAATTTGTGAGCATGATTTTATTGATGCATGATTATATGCAAAGACTAATGCTGCTAAACCATATTGCAAAATTGCCTTAGCAAAAGTTGTGTTGTGCCTAAACATTACTCGAGACGATAAATGGTTTAAGTTTGAGAGTGTTTAACCTTGAAATTATATAGGATTTTTTATATTTTTTTAACATCTTTTGACTAAATAATTATATTAATATTGAGTAATTGTTAATAAACTAAGTGGATTTTGCTTAAATGTTAATATGAGACATGAATTTAGAAAGTATGTGAAATTATGCTTTATTACATGATTTTTAAGCATAAATTATATTATTTTCATGTTTATTATTAATATGTGATTTTTATTATGCAATGGGTCCATGGAAGATGAGATTACCATAAGGATGCATGGACATGGACACATCCACCTTACTTGGATGGTAAAACTAAGCAAAATTATAAGGATGCTAATTTGACCCAGTTAAAGTGTGTTACAAAATGGACATGTTTGATTAATTCGAGGTCCCTGTAGTTGAAATTTATTCAGAAATTTACACACAAACTATGCCTTTGGAACCATCCACTCTATGTTAATTATAACATGATTTTATGTTTGAAATAATAAACCAAACCACCTCCCTTTCCACAATTTGTGCCCGACCATGCAATGGAGAAGATGGAGGGATTTTTAACTCTATTTTTAGTTGGCTTCACCCTCACCTTCACCTATAAATACCACACTACTCATCCCTTCATTCATATCATATTTCTCAGTCTATATTTTTTTTCTCTCATTCTATTTCCCTTTTCTTTTCCCCATACCTAGCCACTCTATTTTCCCTTCCATTCTTTAGCCAAAAAAAGCCTTACAAGATGATCTCTTAGTTAGCCAGCTTGAGAAACCCTTAGTAAAGGAGCAATGGACAGATCAGAGAAACACTTCAGTCAAAAAGATTTGAAAGGCTGCTAGATTGAATTAGAGTTTACTCTTTCCTCCTTGTTGTTTAATTTAAACATGTTTGCTAAGTGTTTATTAATCTTGCAATCAACAATGATAGCTTAATTTCGTTTAGTTAGGAAGATTATGTTAATTCAATAATATTTTTTTGATTCATGTTTAATGTGTTTGTGCCTCAGTCAATCATGTTTTCAATTAAAATCAAGATGTATTTCACTCATACGTGATTGGATGCATTCAGACTAGCTGAGCGATCCTAACCAGATGACGGCTAGTAGACACATAATTGAATAGAGCAATGCTCAATTTAGATCACTAAATCTGACTAAATTAGAGGTTCATAATATCTTTAATTAGTTCTATTATCTTTCATAGTTTTTAGGTTAATGTGATTAAACCGTTTCAAACTTAATAGTCCATGTTACCTCGCATAAATATTAAGAAACCCTTAGTTTAATATGATCAATAAAATGTATGTTTCACTAAGTAAAAGATCCGAAATGACTTAATTTGGTTTCTAAACTCATGAAAGATCGAGTTGCCATGGAATGTTTTTCGAACACTGTTAAGCATGATGAAAATAAATTAAGTTGATTAATGTAATTATCCTAGCCTATACATGTTATTGATTGTTGAAGTTGTGTTTTTGTTGCTAAAATTCATTCATACATTAGATAATTTTGCATATTTAGTTTAAAATTGCATTAGGGATCAATTTTTCATCTAGTTAAGTCATCATCACTCACATTATTGTGTTTTTTTACCAAATTGTGAATTTATAATTTTGCAAATAATCAATTAACACACACAGTCCCTGTGGAGACGGTAACTCATTTTACTTACTTATTACTTGAATGATGAATGACTGTGTACACTTTCACAAAAATTCCATTACAATAGGATCTTCCGATTACAATAACATAAAAAACCTAAATAGAAACTAAGAGTGAAATAAAAACCCCAAGTATATTTTCTATCTCCATAAATTTGTGTTTAAACTAATTACAATGTCTTTTATATAGTTTAAAATCAGAATATTAAAATGCGTAAAATATTCTTGAAGTCCTTAGAGTTCGACTAGGACATATACTTCTAATTTCCCTAAAAAACGTAATTAAAACGTGCAGGAGTTTTTGGGCTGCACAGGGGCTTGGTTGCACAATAGACCTACGATGCTACAACCAACCTCGAGAGTATGTCGTGACAGAGGAGGGCTGTGTCATGACATCGAGGCCAGTTTCACTCCAGAACTTGTTTTTGGCTTCTATCTTCGATGTTGAGACATTAGTGTCTTGGTGTTACGATGTAGGCATCAGTTTTGGCCCGAATAAGCATCTTTAGCTCCAGATTTGACCTACAAGACCATGTAACCTTATTTAGATATATAAAATGTAATTAAAAAAACTACTAGAAAGCATATATTTCTACTTTAAGTATGAAAACCTTAATATATTCTAAGATGCTTTCATTTAACTATCAAACAAGCTAAAGTTATGTGTAAAAAGGATGTAAATAATAGTGTATTTCATGGCAGATTAGTTATATTATAAGTAATCTGGTTAGAAATTAACTGGATAGCCTAATTTGATAATTGTGAATGTAGGGTGCTCATTTATGTTTTTTCTCGGTAACTGTAGACTATTAAGAAGGTAAATTCTAACATACGTGACACTTTTCAAGTTCCATTAAATGGGTTGGGTTGTATATATATATGTGAAATGGTTCTGAAAAGGGGTTTTCTTCTTCTCTTAGAAAATTTTGTTCTTTGATTCTTTTTCATATACAAATGGTAATTCCTTCTTTCTAAGCTGGAAGCTAAGGATCTGGAACTAATCAGTGGTTATCACATCCTTGGTTAAGTATGATAGTTCTGCATGTTAGATTCTAAAAGAGTAAATCTGTAATGAGTGTATGAACAGTAAGATGTATGTATAAGGCTTTGCATGAAGGTTGTAAATATTTTAGATGATGGTAAATTGTATATGTGTAAGTCCTTAATATTGTTTCTATGTTCTGTTAGCAGTTGTTGCTACTAAATCGTATTAGATGTTCAAGTATGGAGTTTTGAAATATTGTAGTAGGTGAAAATGAGGCGAGTCTTTAACTGACTCTTTTATATGAACTACTCAAATAAGAAAAATACTTGTATACATACAAAAATAAAGTGAAGATGATGTTTACAAAAACTGGTAAAGATGATAGATATGTTATAATAAAATGTATAAATTTTAGTTAAAAGAATGATATTTGATAGCAGACAGGTAAGGTCTAATATACGAGATGGACAAGCCAGTAAAGAGCTGATCATCTAGGTAAGTGAATGCTAAACTAAAGTTTTATTGTGAAGCCTCTGGTAGGGCAGTTTTAGTGCTAACCAAACTGGCATGTCATAATTTGAAAACAAGGGTAAGACCATGTAATAGACGTCCATGGAAACTTGGCATGATTAGGAACCTTTCATGGTGTAACCTTCAGTAAAATGAAATTGAAATGGCAGCACATGATTCATGAATGTGTGTAAGATCATGTGTTAAGGCCCATGACATGATATGATATGACTGTTTGTATGTTCATGTTGTAGCCATCGATGATGTATGAATAGAAGTGGCAGATCACGATACTTGAATTTATATGAAAGTCTGCCAGGACAGTAAACAAGAGACTATGTATGACGCCTCTCTGGCATATTTTGTGTGAAGCCCTTACGGCATAATATGTTTGGCCATTGTAGCGTGATCTATCATATATGTATGGTAAGATTTTTATATCTATCTTTGTGATAAATTATGAATAAAGTTTGTCAATTTTGTAAGATGTATAGCTAGATAAACTGTTGATGCTCTCATGATTAATGGCTAAGTAAGATCAATGAAATAAATGCATAGTTTTAAAATTGCTATTGAAAAGAACTGTGTATCTAGATGATAGAGAAGGTATTCGTCGTGATTATAAGATAATGTTGGAATTGGACTTATTCGTACTATGCATGACCTAAGATATCATAAACGTGAATTTGTTATAGTATGATTTAATCAAAGTTGTTTGGAATATTCCAAATTTAAATTGAATAATGACTTCGCCTAAAATCTTATGAAAACTGAATATTGATTATCATGAACACTTTGGATTTTGAAGTATTATTGTGGATGTTACCAGATTGATTTATGAAGTACTCTGTCGATATGAGTTGTATGGTATTAATTCAAGATATGATTGGTTTAATAATTTGATGGTGCTCAGATCTGTATGAGTAGCCGCCAAATGTGTATGTATCCGTCTATGGTTAATGATAGGAACAACTATTTTGATATAAGTGTAAGAAATATGATATGATCTATATGAAATGAATTCTGAAGATAAGTTTGATTTGGTTGCATATATGTAAATGAGGGACTTAATTATTATTTCAAAGAATCTTTAAATAATCATGTGAGAAAGAATTGGAATATTATGAATATAAAAGTTGGCGCGCATGTGAATCAAACTATTAGTACCCGTCCGATAGATAGTTCCGAAAGTTAGTTGGCCCATAAACTGATAATCAAAGAATACAAAGTAACCATCAAGATTCAATAAAATAATGTTCATTAATTACTCATGAACTTACAAGACTTATAATTTGTTTCAAGTTTTGATGATAAGAGATTACACCTAGAGGGATGATGCTAGGACTACACCAAGAAAGAGGCATGTTGGGTTATTATGATACATAGTTGTTGGGGCGGTGTACTGTAGGATGTCTTAAATGACTTTGTATTTATTACATGATTATTTTAGATAGATTTATTGAGAAATTTTGTAATAATTAATGTTTAAGCACCATATTTGTTTCTTGAAATTTAGTCTTGAATAATTTAAAAGAGTATGTATTAAATATAATGCTATTTGAGATGGTTTAATGAGTTTGGCTAAGTGTTTTTTGAGTAGTAATACCTAAGATTTGGATCCGATAAATCAGATAGGTTAAGTTAATTAGAGTCGAAAGGTAATAATTGTTTAATCCCTGACTAATCCACTCTGGACCCCTAATCTGAAGTTAGTTGTAAACCCTAAAGCAAGTTAATCTTCCTGATTGGTTATCGGTTCAATTCATTTGTTTATCTTTCTTTATTTATTTATTTTTGTTAGTTATTTATTTTTAGTCCTCTTAATCTATTTTATGATCCATCGTAATATAGGAATTAACTATTATTGCTTAGACTTAGTATTGTAAAAAGTATTTTCATTATTAGCTCCATCCTCCTTTGGGTACGATTCTCGGAATACTTTCGGTATTTCATTGTACAACTATATTACAATTTGACCCCTGCACTTGCGGACACCGCCGTTCTTAATTATGATATTTTGGTGTTATATTTATTTTATAAACGATAACTTGTTTATAGGCGGTCATTTGTCGTCTATCAATTCCAATTGGGGAGTGCCTTGTCTTGGGAATCGGAGCTAAAAACTCCCAGAAAATAGAGACATAGATATGAATGACTGGAATGACAGTACATCAGACTGGACCTAAGAAAAATAGATCTTAAATATTTTTATGGATTTATTCACTTGTGACGTTTATAGTGTGGCACACTTAAATCCTGAGTGGATGACGGACTATGTGTGCATAACTCATATACTTTGATGTAAGTAAAAGCCTGAGTTCAAATAGATAAGGAACTGAAAGTTGGTGCATTTGGTATACAACTTCTTCAGTATGTAGCGTCAATCACAGTAGTGGAATTTATAGCCTGGGATATGGGTAAACGAGATCCTCTCATTGGCATTACATGGTTGATGAAAAGTAAAACATGGCCACGAGTCGTTCATCTTTGTGATGAATGACTTTATTACTATTTGATAGTAATTGACTTCTCATGAAGGAAGATATAATGGTTAGCATGAGATAAAATAGGATTATATTGAGAGAACGGATATTACTCCAAAGAGATTAAGGATATTCTATGAGGGTAACACAATTATGACAAGGTCATTGGACGAGCATTAATCAAGTTACTTTCGTAATGGTATGCAGTTGGGGAAAGCTTAGTCACGATACTATATTGGAATGGTTTAGTGACTAAATGAGTTTATATTTAATAGGGAAAAAGCTGGAACTTAATTATAAATCATTTGAGCCCCAATCGCATATGTCCAATTGGTCCCTCCGCTAGCTTGTTGAAACCATAAATGAATTGCATGTTGAATCAAATGAACAAAAATGGATAGAAATGGTGAAAAATGAGAAATAGGAAACATTTGGAAATGATTATGGTTTTCTCAAAAACGAAAATTAAAATAGAGAAATGGAATCATTGGAAATGAATGTGGTTTTCTCCAAAATGAAAATGACCTGAAAATGAATTTATATTTTTCGAATTAAATGAAGTTCGAAAATGTAAATAAATCATTTGGTCATAGTAAACTATTGAATGTACAAATATTAAATATATTTTATGATAGATTCTTTTACAGTAAAGTCGTAATGATATTAACAGAATTAGAATTAGGTTGAGAAGATTATATAATTGGAAAAAAAATATTGAGATGTTTATTTTTGGAAATAGAAAAACGAATATCTGGTTGGATCGAATTATAAAGTACTAGGTTAAAAGTCCAAGAAATACTTGTAATTGGACCCAATATGGAAGAAGCCCAAAAGCCTCTCGTGTTAATGAGGTGGACGACAAACCCTAGTATTATTAACTTATATACTTCTAGTTAGACTAGGAAATCTAGTTGAAATAAACTTCTGCAACTCAACAAGGGTTCTACTTCTTCTCCTATAAATAGATGGCACAGATAGGATTAAGAACATAACTTTAAAATATTGTTACTCTAGCCGAAAATAGAGAAAAATTATTCTCAACTATCAAATCTATTTTCCCAAATAATATTTTTTGTCGATTTTTATTGACAAGAGATTTTTCTTTTTCACACTTAAACAAATAAAACTATTTCTGGTTCTGTGTTTGATTTGAATCATTTGAGCTCATACTCGAAGTAGTTCGTGGTACTAGAATAGTGGAGAAGGTTGCTCGATTGAAAGTCGAGAACGATAAGGATCCATCTATCCGTAAACACAGGTGTGAATTCGGTTAAGGGTTTATTGTTATAATTATCACAAACAGACTCGGATTCAAATTATTTTTTGCTATGTAAGAAAATCATTTTCAAACTGGAATTTTTCCAACTTGGTGATGTCAATGGAAGGGTAAGTCGGTGATGGTGTTGGCCAAGGTGGGCAAAGGGTTAGATGTGCATTGGCTGCAGGTTGGATTAGGGAAAGGGCAATGTGTGTGCAAGGCATTTGGATTGATGGCTTCATGCAGCGGCTATAGCAAGCAAGTTGTCTACTATTAGTGGTGGTGTAATAGTGTGTCAACTGAGGGGCTGCTAACAATGTAGGCTCAACAATGATGATGTTTGGTCGAATTGATTTTAGTTCTAAAGGCTGGCCTTAGTTTATCATAACCAGCTAAGTTTTTCTGTTCCTTGGTAGGCCCAAGCTAACTAAAATAATATTGGTCCAACACTTGATCAAAACACATGTTGCACTAATTGCTACACCAATCTCTCAAAATTCATTGCCTTCAGAACACGAAGTGTGAGATCGTCCTCCTCTATTGCTACAGCAGTAAGAGCAAGCAAGTTCATAAACAATACTTTTTTTCCATATTTTTTAAGTATTCACCAATTGACCTATCTTCATGCTTGGTCTGTTAATTTATTTTTAAGATTCAAACTATCAAACAAGTTCTAATGGCATACATATGAATTCCTCTTCAAAAGTATTTAGTGAGACTATGAAAGCCATTATTGATTCTGAAGTGGAAGCAAAGATTGCATGGAGAATATAAAATTTAACATAAGTGCAATGTGCAGAAAAATACTTGCCTGAGTGAATTAAGACACATGTAAAAAAAACAAAACAAAGAAAAATTATTTATTATGTGTAATAAACTAGGCTTTAATAAATTTCATTTAATCAAAGAAAATATTTGTCTAGATTTAAGGATAAAATATTTTAACTTTAATGAAATGGTGATTAAAGATCTTGTCAAATATCCATTTGAAATGGGTTACCCTGATCCCCTACTAGAGCTGTAAAATAGGCTAGCTCAGGTTTCTCGGGCTCAGATTAGCTTGAGCTTAGGCTTTCTCGAGCTCGAGCTTTTTCAGGCTCGTATTTTTTATGGACTTGAATTTTCTCGGGTTTGGGTTCTTTCAGACTCGAATTTTTTTGAGCTCAGATTTTTCGGATTTGGGTTCGAATTGAGTTAGTTGGGCTCTAATGGATTCAAATAATTTTAAATTTTATAAGTTATAAATATTTTAATTTCAAATGTAATAATTCATTTTACTCTCATACGATAACAACGTAATTCAAATTTATCTTATAGAAAGCATAAATAATATATATTTGACAAAAATTATTATATATAAAATAATTAAAATGCTTATTGTATGTAAAACTTATTTCTCTATGATATTATATGATTAACAGAAATATCTTTTATTGTTCATTATTATATTATATTATCAATTGAATAAATTTTTTTTTATCTTTCTTATTAAATTTATAAACTTGATACTCATTCTCTAAAATATTTATTTTAAAACCCAAATATATTATACTAAATCCAAACTCAAAATAACATATTCATTATAACCCAAACTCAATATAAACTAATTATGTATGGCCCGAATCTCAAGTCCAAAATAAAAAGGAACTAAACTCAATGCTCAAATACAATTTGTAAAAGTTAAGGCTAATTCAAAATCTAATTTAATACAAATAATATTCTATTAAGATATTAAACTATTAATAATATTTTATGTTTTGCTATTTATAATTATAAACATGTATTTTAATATACTAAATTACACTTAACTATTGATGATATATCTTTTATTATAATTTATAATATAATAATAGTTATATAATTAATACTTATAAAATATTTTATTTTATTATATCACATACTATTATAGTAGATTAATACATAATATGTTAATTATTATCATTATAGTAGATTAATACATAATATGTTAATTATTATCATATATTTATTGTTTATTATTATACTAGTTGAAATATGCTCGAGTCCCTATACTCTTTCTAAATTTGAAAGTTAACTCTCCTATTATATTGTATAATATTATTTCATATAGTATATAATATATTAATAGTATATATATATACATCAATGATTAAAACATTATAATATCATGTGATATTACATCTTTTATTATAATCTATAATATTTAATAATAGTTATATATATAATAGCAGTACATTTATATATTATTTTTTATTACTATTCTAGTTGAAATATACTCTAAGTCCCTATATTTTTCATAGATTTAAAAGTTAGCCCTCCTACTATATTATATAATGTTATATCATATCATATAGTATATAATATATAATATATTAATAGTTTATATATATGAATCAATGATTATCATGTAATATTATATATTTTATTATAACATATATTATAATAACAGTTCTATATGTATTAATATTTTTAGTAATAGTTATACATTATTTTATGTATTAGTAATATAGAATTTAGTATACTAGTTTTTAGTAATAGTTATATAATATATTATTACATTACCGTTAAAGTTTAATTTTATAGATTTTAAGTTGATTGAGTACTAGTTCGATTAGCATGAGCATTGTTATCAATACAGGAGGACGTGGGTTCAAGTGCGCTAAAGCACATTATCCTTTTATTTATGGGTTGGAGATGAGTTATGGATAGTTCTAAGTATTATCTTAAAAAGAGTATTATCTCATAACCTATAGTGAGATTATTCAAAAAAATATATAAAATTTAATAACTATGAATTTTATATATTTATTATATATACATATATAATTTTAGTATTAAAAATATTTCATATTAAATTAATGTTTTTAAATATTTATTTCACTTTATAATTTAACATAAAAAATTATTATTAATTATATTCCTTATTAATAAAATTTTAATTTAAATATGCCAAGCTTATGAATATATTTTCAAAAAATAAAAAAATTATCATTTATTTAATTTTTATTTTTATTTTAAGTAATAACATAAAATTATATTAATTATTAATATCTTTTATAATTGTTCAGTTATAAATTCAACTAAATCAATCTTGAACTTATGTTACGAGCTCGAACTTCTCGAAATCATATTTTCTCTAATTCAAATCTATTACAAATTTGAACTTTCAAACTCGAAGCTATTTTAACATATCTATCCCTAACCCTCAATATTGTATAAAATGCAACGGAAAATGCTTTGATTGCGGAGAGTTAGTTTTATTCGAAACTGTACTGTATTTATTTACGTAAATAAATTATTCATTTACATTTTCGAAAAATAGTGATAAAAAACGTAGAAGTTAAAAGGTTTATATATATATGATGTTGTTTAAATTTAAATTACTTGAGCCCACCTAAGGTGTGTTACTTATTTATTATTTATATGCTTATTTCATATTCAGTTATTTGTAATAGTGCTTGATCGGATAAAATGATTCAATTATATTTAAATTTTCTTTTAAAAAATTAATAAAAATATTGAAATTAAATTTCGCTCCACAATATCAAATCAAATTTAAATATATTGTTAGATTAAACTCGAAGCATCTCTATTGTGCACTACCCTATGGAAGAAAAATAACGGATTCTTATAGTGGATCTCTTTGTATGTTTTATTTGTTTTACTAAAAGTAGTACTCATACTTTTCTGCACTTAATTCATACTTTTCTAGTATTTTTTTTTATTTGATTAAAAGATGGGTTCAGTTAATTGACTTGAGTTTATTATACAGATTATTTATTATATTTTGATTTTTCACTTAAGTATATTTAAACCATATTCTTTAAATTATTGTAACAGTAACGTGATTAACTGAATTAAAAGTCAGATAATTAATATTTATAATTTTTTATTTTAATTCTAATTGTTTGCAAGTTGATATATATATATGAAAATATATTTGATGCATCGTTAATGTATAAATTTCATATACCAGCAATGAATAATAGAACATGATATAACATCAACAAATTAAATAAAAAAATAGAAGACTTGTAAATAAATATTAGTAATTATTAATTATTAATTATTTATAATTATTTATTATTCAATTATGTTTATAATTTTTTACTATTATTGTTGGTACTTATCAACCTGCATTTGAATTGTGATCATTACAAGTTGTATTTGGAGAATCCAACCCAATTAGGCTTTTAAAAAGGAGAAAAAGGAAAGTCCTTTGTTCCACAATCTAGAGCGAATCATCAACACGTCTACTTGTCAATCACACATTTCAATTGCAATTTTTTCTTCCCACACTCGGGAGGGGTTAACAATTAACCGTTCTTCTATATAAGGCTATCCCCTAAGCACAACATTATCCCCCGAGTCCTTGCTACCAGACGATCCATGGCTCAAATTAGGAGGATGGATTGCAAGGTTGAGGTCAAGTCCTCAGCTGATAGGTTCTTTGATGCTTTCAACACCAAAGCTCACCTCATGCCAAAGATGTCCACTCGTCTTATTTCTGATGTAAAACTTCTTCAGGGTGATTGGAATTCTCTAGGATCTGTCAGAATGTGGGATTATGCTTCCCAAGGTATTAACCAAAACAAATATTCCCATTTTTATTTTTATTTGTACATTCATGTTTTGTTGCTCTCTTTTAGGTAAGTCTGCGGCTTGTAAGGAAGTTCGAGAAAACGTGGACGAAAAGAACAGGACGATTATTTACAGTATATTGGAGGGTGAAATCTCGAATTACTACAAGACCTGGAAGTCCACCCTTAATGTCACACCGAATGGAGAGGGAAGCTTGGCGAAATGGACCATCGAATATGAAAAGAAAAATGACCACGTCCCTGAGCCACTCAACTACTGCGATTTCTACGCCATCTGGTCCAAGGATGTTGATGCTTACCTTCTCAATGCCAAATGAAATATATATACATATATATATAAATAAATCAAAGCCCTTAAAAATTGTAAAATAAATTCGCTTTCTCTGTACGTACGAGAAAGCATGATTGTGAAGCATGGTGTCGCCATAATGGCCGCTGGGTTTTCAAAACATTTGCCAAAGAGAGCTGAAAGAAAGGGGTTTGCATCTTTAAATGTGGACTGGCAAATGAGAATATATATAGCCATGCATTATTACTGCTTAAAATGATCTCTTTCTTCCCTTTTCGTTTCTGTTGGGAAAATGAAAGTGATTCTTGAAGCATACACGATGCTAAAATTGAATATTCATATATAACATACTGGAACATATCTAACCAGCAGCAGTTGAAAACATATAAAACCTTCCTAACAATAATTAAAGCCATCAGCAAAAAAGCATAGAATTTCAAGAAGCAAATCATCACATGCAAACCTAACTGGATGCTTCAACAAATACAACAACAATGAAGTAGCCGTAATCTACCAACATAATGAAGTAGCCGTAATCTACCAACATAATTAATCTTTGCAGATCAATTTCAGGCATTGAGCGTTACTGTGCTCTATATTCTGATGAGCAGAAGTCAAAAGTTTTCATGATCTTTTATATGCTTCTTAACACCATGAAACAACAATCATGGAATCGGCTTGATAAAAAAGAAAAAAGAAAAAACCATGGAATCCGATTCAATCTTTACTCATTTCTTAATTGGATTTTAGTTACGTAACAGTACTTAAAGTTTCATTCGGAACCATAAACATCGATATGCGCCAAATAGTGTATATAAAGCGTATAAATTGCGGAATATGAGCATGAAAAGGACTAGCTCCCACTTGGCACTTGCACTTGCACTTGCACTTGCACTTGCCCCTTTTATTCATCTCCGATCGAGGGTCGCTGCGAACCATCCCAAAATGCTGTCGCGACATGAAATAGCAAGAAAAGTATAGACGTAAAGACCGCAGCTTCTCTGTGGTGTTTTCTATAATTTCCTCGCCAATACCATAAACTCTTCAGCATTGTTTATTTGTTTTTTACGCTTATTAATAATAGGTTAAATTATTGTTTACCACAGCTCTTTACTACACTCAACTAAGGATTCAGTCATTTACTTCAATTTGAATATTTATTCTTCCTACTATCATTAATGTTATGTATTAATCCAAATCATTAACACTCTTACAAATTCAAATAGTTAGCGGATATAATATTTTGTTTTCAAAAATATCAAACTCAAATTGCTTATGTCAATTAAAATGTAAAGAAATGATTGTATTTTTAAAGCTGATTGTGTGAATAATGAAGGATTCAATTACTATTGCATGAGATATAAAGAGGAGATTATATATGCCAGTCAACTGAATCAGGAGAAAGGGTCCACAAAGAGTTGGAGAAGATGGACACAGCTTTTATGGCCTCCACCACCGATGGGAAAATGGAAAATTAATGTAGATGGTGGTCAGAATTTGGAATATGGAATATGTATAGCTAGTGGTGTGATCCGAAATGCAGATGGTTTCTGGTGTCTGGGATTTGCAACAGGGTGTAGTCAGGGGGCTGGCATTGGCCCTACCCCTAAAATGAAAATTTTTATTTTAGGCTCTTGAAATTTTTTGAAAATTTTAAATTAGTAAAGGTAAAATTACACTTTGGCCCCCCTAAAATTATAAAAATTCAATTGAATCCTTTACAAATTATAAAAATATAAACTATAAAAAATTAAAATTTCATCCGGCCCCCCTAAAAAAATTTTCTGGCTTCGCCCCTGATTTGCAAGGAACATAGGGTTGTGTAGAACTCTAGGGCATACTTGATGGTCTTGAACGGGCTTGGAAGCTTGGTTGTTGAGATATGTTGTTAGAATCAGATTATTTGGAAGCTTTGCACCATATAGAGGGAACCTGACAATTAATCAACCAGAATCACACGTCGTAAATGCGTTTTGAAATTTGTTGAGGTGTGATTGGAATGCTCGTTTAACTCATGTGTATCATGAATGCAATAAGTTGGTTGATTATTTAGCAAAGGCTCCAGAATAAATGGACATTGGCTTTCACCTTTGGTCTCAACTCCCGAATTTTACTCTAAATATGTAGCGTGAAGACCTTACCAATTTATCTATTCCTAGATTAATTATTATGTAATACTCTAGAATGCTATTTTCTTTTTAAAAAATGTAAAGAAATTTTTTACCCAATTTGATAGCTCGACTTTCATTTCCTCCACCATATTGGTACTCTGCGTTTATTTTCTTTAAAAAAATGTGGCAAATAAGTAATCAATAAAAGCCTGCTAGGTGTTCAAAATACTACCTCCAAATCAAATAAGCAAATATCAAATAGTGCTAAAAATGAAACTTTCTTAAAAAAAAGTAAGATTATGCAAAGTAATAATAATAATAATAATAATAATAATAATAATAATAATAATAAGGAGGAGGAGGAGGAGGTTCTAAAAATACCTAGAATTTCAAAACAAGAATCTAAAAGATTGAGATTTTTCTTCAATTATTAATTTTTTTAAATCATAAAAATGTGGAAATTATGAAAAAAAAAATCATAAAACGTATGTCAAAACCATTTTAAATTTGAAAAACAGGAGTCGACTTAAAAACAAAAATGGAGTCGCCACCGATCTTTTCCGAGGTGTGATCAGATCACCTTGAGTTTGATCATTTTAATAAAATATTTTGATTTATTAAAAAGACGATTTTGATCTACGAAATTCGAGAATAAAGGTTTGGGAGTCGGTTACGCACGAGGAAGGATTAGCACCCTCGTAACGCCCAAAATTGGTACCGAATTGATTAATTAATGTTTTAACGTCGAATGTTTGAAAAGATTTTATAATACGATCCTTTTACTTTTATTTTTAAAAAAAACACTTGAATAAATTAAATGGAATGCTAAGACATTCTTATCTCGAAGAAATAAAATGTCACACCCAGTAAGTTAGGATACAACATTTCAAACCCTCGAAAATAAGTTTGTCTTTTAATTTTCAAAAGTCATGCATTTAAGTTTAAAAAAAAAAGATATTCGGTTATTTGGGTCAAATGAAAAATCGGAATCCAGTAAGTTAGGGCACAATCTCTCAAAATTTCAAATACAGAATATTGCCTTTATTTTTTAGAAATCCTTACATCAAGAAAACAAAGTGTCATATCCAATAAGTTGGGACACAACATCTTGAATTCTCGAGAATAAGCTTTTATTTGAAACTTATTTGTTTTGATTTAAGGAAGGGTACTCGATTACTTAGATTCGACGAGGAAAATCAAAACCCAGTAAGTTAGGGCACAATTTTCTCGAAGCTCTCAAATACGAGGATTGCTTTATTTTGAAAAAACTTTCGAATAAAAAGAAACAATTAAACGAAAAGCATTTTTATTTTAAACAATAATTTGTGAATAAAATATCGCGCTAATAAATTACAAAACACAAATACTAAAAAAGCAATTCACTAAAACTACAAGATGGACCAATTTTAAAACTAACATAGACAATCAAAAGAAATGATAATAAAATAACATAGTTAATAACGCAAATAATAATACATTAATAAAAAAAATCATACGTTAATAATAATATTAATGGTAAAAATAGAAAATAATATATATATATGAGGATGATGAAAGTATATAAGTAATAAAAATAATAAAATAATAGTAATAATAATCATAACAAATATAAAAAGAAAATATATAAGGTAATGAAAATATAGAATTAATTAACAATAATAATAGTAATAATAGAATAACGCTAACAGTAACCATAAACATAGTAATAACGATTAAAATATTAATAACAACAACAAAATAGAAGACAATAATAATATATTAATAAAAATAATAATAATATAGGGGAAAATATTATATAAGAAGATATAAATAAATGATGAAATAAAATAAAGGTACATAAGGTTTTTAGGTAAATAAATAAATAGAATGAAAATATAATAATAGTAGTAATAACAGTACAAAACTATTTACACTACAGGAAAACAAATTTTTAGCGGCGTTTTTTTTGTCTTTAGCGGCATTTTTAAGCGCCGCAAAAAACGTCGCTATATGCAACGCTGCAAAAATTAGTTGCGCTTTTTCGAAAAAATAGCTAAAGATCATGACCTTTAGCGGCGCGTTTTCGCAAACGCCGCTAAAAACCATGACCTTTAGCGGCGCTTTTTTCACAAACACCACTAAAGACCATAACCTTTAGCGGCACTTTTTTCACAAACGCTGCTAAAAATCATAACCTTTAGCGACACTTTTCTCACAAACGCCGCTAAAAATAATAATCTTACAAAAAATTATTTTAATTTAATTAAATAATATTTATTTTTATGTTAAATATTATATTATGTTTAATTTTTGAAATTTGAACTTTAAACTATATACATTTAAAGATAAATAAAAAATATTAATTAAATTAAATTTTCCATTAAAATTTAAACTTCAAAACTAAATATAAAAATTAATGAATTTAAATTTAATACATAAACATTGATTCAATATGTAATTTAATACATAAAAAAACACACACAGAGACACACAAAGTATTAGAATTTCTAAAACATAATTCATCCTAGTGAGAAAATAATGCCAAATCATCATCACATCTCATTAATCAAAGGAAAAAGATCAGAAAAGAAGAAGAAACAATATACAACAGAGGGCTGGTTCAAGCTTTTAGATGAAGCCTAAGTATTGCAATGCCTGCATATATAACTTAGTGAAGTACTTTGATCTTGATCTTGGTTAAGACTTGTTCCAGCAATAAAGAAAATTGTTAAACGGAATCTCGGTCACCTGATTGAGCAAAACAAGGAAATTAGCTATACCATTTACTGTAACGAAAGTGAAATCAGTAAAAAGTAAACCCATAATAAAAAAACTGATGCTAGGCTAATCGTAAATGCTAATGTCGCTGTAAATAAGTGACAGGCATAAGTCCAGTTTCATGTTGATGGACTTGTAAAGGCCTCAAAAAGAAAATAAGTAGCATATATGAAAAAGACAAAAAGGGTCAAATGAAGGTTAAAGGAGATGTCATGACAAACCTCACGTGTTTAATGTCTATCTCCTTTCTCGATTTCATGCGACTCATAACATGTTTCACTTTTTTTATTAAGCTCACAAATATCACAGGTTTTTAGTTATCATAATCTTAATTTCTATGTCCAATAGCATTGATAAAGTAATTATTTTTCATTCAAACAAATTTGGTATTATCTTTAGTCACTTTGAAATGTCTAATCGATGAAGATGAGCAAAAAATGCCATAGTTGCTGAAAACAAGCTTATGCCAAAGTTTGAACTCTATACCTCTAGCATATAGGGGATCTTGAACCCAAAGTATTGAAAATGTCGATCAAAAGGAAGAGGAGATAAATTTGACGATGAAACTCTAATGGAAAGACGTTAAACTTTTGGAAGAAAAAAGCAAAAGATGTTTAAGGGACTCATGTCAAAATCAAACTGGTAATGGATAAACTCGGGACTCATCAAGATAAAAAAAATAAAAAAGAACCTACCTCGTGCTATTGCATCCTCTTTCCTTCTCAACTCCTGCAAAATATAAAGTTAACATTCAGTTACTACAAGGACAAATATAATCTAAGAGCAAAATGAATAGCAAAATCACCTTACATATGTTTCTTGCTTTTAGATCATATATATTTTAATCATATATAAGATAAAAACATCAAAAGAAGTCTATGATTTTAATCATTTTGTGACCAAAGAATGGATGTTGGGTAGAAAATATATAAGAAAATGCATTGAGAATCGGAAACATGTACTTCAAAGTTAACATCTAAAATTAACATAACATAAAAAAAAAATTAACTTTTATGAATGATATAACAGCATAAAAAATATCTTCTATCATATAAAAACCTCAATTATTGATGGTTTTTTACTTATTAGTTTTAATTAATCATGAGGTCTCAAAACATGAAAAAGTGATTAATCAAAAGTAGACCATGGGAACACACATCTGAGGAAAAATATTGGACAGGAAAAAAAGGAGAATTGCAATGAAAATCATCTCAAACCCTTTTATTTTTCTCTTTCCTGGAAGTAAAGTGCTTGAAATTACAAAGACAAACTGCATAAAAATTCCATTACAACATGATTCCAGGAACATCTTGTATCAGAAATCATTCAGTTGCTCTTTATAAAATGTTAAATTCAGTATGAAATACAAGTTAATTAAGTTGAAGAAACGACCACACCAAGTCAATACAGTACTAAAATAAAAAGATGTAATTAAGGTAGTTGCTTATCTTAAACTTTAAGTCACGTTAGTGCAAATGCTAGATAAAACTTTTTATATCATCTTCCATTTCCGAACATAAATATAAAGCAAGTAAATCCAAAAACTCCAGTTGTTTGAGAACCCCATATGGAACCTATAAAGTAACCCACTTTGGTTCAGTTGTTATCGAAACCCCTTTTGTCCCTCCAGACATCTAAAAGCGAGTAAAGCTTGTTTACTATCTTTTGAACCAATTAAAGAGGCGCATGTGTGACCAATATAAATAATCTGAAAAGTGGACCGGATTAATCTAAAATTTAGACCAATAAATGAATCCTACAAAAGTGGACAATATTGATTTGAACTTTCTTTAGACAGCACTATCCTGCAGCATTAACAATGGACTGGCTATTCTATTGCTCTCACTAATCAGAGGAATTTACTACAATTCTTAAAATACATACTTACATATACAATTCTCACTATGTTATCCATCAGATTTGGACCAAAATTAAGTCAACTTACATTACACAAGAAGGGAATATTATTAAATATCTCTTACAAGCATTGAATTAATACCTGCAATTTGGGACGGAGGGCTTGAATTAATACCTAAAATAGACATGAGAAAAAAGAGTAAATCACCTCAACTGAAGAACTCCAGAAAAATAATTTTAATCCAGTACATAGCTATGATCTTTAATCAATCAACATTCCATAGTGAAGATAAGAACAAGACCTCCTGTTGAGATGACGGCATGGATTTTCCAGATTCCTGTGCAACAGTTCCGTCTACTAGTTCTTGATCTTTGGCGACCTCCATGCCTGACATCAGTTCCTTGCAACCGTCCAACTGACAGTAGCCCAGATATGAAACAAGTAATTTGCATTAAACTTTAGTAATGCCAAATTTTAGCAGATCACAAGCACCAGAAAAGGAGTTTCATTTATTACCATCAAACAAATAAGATCAGCAATGTAGAATAAAAATATAAAATCAAAGGAGAAAAAAAATCAGCCAAAAGGCCATGATGCAAGTTCTACAGAATACCCATATTTACTCAATACTGATCATTAGCATAATCAAACAGCAACAGGCATTAGTGAACTCGTTAGTGGAACTCACAACACATTCATAAGCAAAGAACGCCACAACAAAATCAAATTCAAGGAGGGGAATAGCAATTTTTGAGCATATTACCAACTTTCCAGCCTTAAAAATATTTCTTGATGCATATGTGTTTTACATCTAAACCAATTATATATTTGCAGCAACAATGAAAACCCCACAAGTCATTTACATTACAATTTATAACATGCCCAAAATATAGAAAAGATCCCATAACCACTAAATTAATTTCTCAAAAAGAGAAAAGATCCATACTTTAGCTAAAAAAAAATTGAAATTAAAAACCTAAGCAGATCCATACCTAACTGCAGTGGCAGTCAAACCGAAATTTATTTTTCCAACTAATTAAAAAAGCCTACGAGAACAAAACCTTAGGTGCTAGTAATTCTTTAACAAATTAATAAGCAAATCAATCAATCATAAATTAAAAGATGAGGAAAAGGAAAAGGGGAAATGGGAAAGATCGGGTACCTGAATCTGAACAGATCAATATTCCATTATGACCCAAGTTGTAATAATAAGAGAAGAAAGAAAAAGACCAGACATGAAAAAGCAAATTCAATTTTCTAGTGAGAAACTCACCCTCAAACTGAAACTGAAAGGGTGTTCTTTTTTCTTAAACGAGGAAGACCTTGCAACAGAAGGAGCTGAATACCTTTCTACGACTTTCGTTTCCCTTGTAGGCCTATCACTTCTAGGTGTCATTGGCTCTTTCTTCTCAGCCGAATCTCGACCAGATTTCCTAGAACTCCCCTTTCTACTATTACCTTTGAAGAAATGAAAAGGAAAAAGAAGTGTGAATGGTGTACGTGTATTGACTTGGTGTAGCTGGAAATGGGAAATTTGGGGGCAAATTTTGAGAGTTATTTGGGGATTTAGGGCGCGACGAAGATGAGAAGAAGAGGGAGTAATGAGCGGGTAACAAAAAATTGGGGATTTTGATTTTCCTTTTTTGTGGCGTTTCCACTAAAAACGTCATTATAATTTAATTTTTTAAGCTCAATTTTTTGTGGCATTTTACCTAAAAACGTCAGTATTGTTTAATTTTAAATTTTTTATATTTCTAACATATTTTTTCTATTTTTTCTATTTTTTCTTTCAAATTTTTTGTGCTGAGATTATCATTTTTAGTGGAACTCTAAGGGAGTTGCATTAGTTGGAATGGATTTACTGAAACTTTCGACTCATTTTATTCATTAATAATATTCCTCTTAAGTAAAGGTTTACAATTTAAAAAACAAGATGCAAAACCACAATTTCATATTACTTTTAAATAATTTTTTAAAAAAATTTAAGTAATATTTAAAATAATTAGATTAAATTTTAATTTTTTTATATATTTTTATATATCAAATTGTTTAGATTAAATATTTTTAAATATAAAAGCTTTAATTGATTACATAAAATTTCATCATTTAACAAATTTCATCATAAAATGGAGATATGAGTTGGGATATTTAGAATTGTCTTTTTCTTATGTAAACCAATGAATGTTAGAAAAGAAAGCTGCTTAAAATATTTCCATAACAAGTATAATATGTTGTTGGAGTTTCAACACACTTTAACCGGGTAAAGTAAGAATTTCAAACAGAGCACCAGCAACAACGTATTATACCCGGGTAAAATATGAAGGAAAATTTTTTATTAATATATAAATTTAAAATATAAATTTATTAATATATATAAAGTAAACTCAATCAAACAAGGAAAATATAATAAATTCTTAAATATATAATTTTTTATTAAAACAGCTTTTCAGGAAAATATTTTCAGGAAATCTGCCAAACAACAGAAAATATTTTACACAGATTCATCCAAACACCAGAAAAGTAAATCATTTTCCAGAAATCATTTTTCAAGAAATTATTTTCCATAAATCATTTTCCAGAAAACATTTTACCTGCAAACAAACGGGGCCTTAATATTATCTCTTTTACGAATATATAAGAAATTATTTAATATATAAATTAAAAAATACTAATTAACTAATCTAAACCTAAACCCCTAACTTTTATCCCCTAAACCATAAATCATACAACATAACCCTTAAATCCATAACCCAGAACCCATAACCCCTAACCCCTAACACCTGAACCTTAAACCCCAACCCTTAAACCATAAACTGTAAACCATAATCCATAAACCCATAATTCATAATCCATAAACCTTAAAATAGTAACTCTTATATTTTAAACCCTAAATCATATACGCTAAGCCATAAATCTTAAACTATAATGATAATTAATTCAATATTTTAAAATTTATTAAGACTATATATCTCTTTTACTATTATATAAGAATTTATTTAATATATAAATTAAAAACAATAAGACATATACCCAAAAAATTTAAAATTATTTTAAATAACAGTATTTTAATTTTTTTCATTTTTAACAAATATTTTTCTATAATAAAAATTCGAAACACAATTAACTTTATGATTAAAATAACAATTAATTTTTATATAGACTTTTAAATTAATTTTTATATAAACTTTTAATAAATATACGAGTTAAATAATATTTTCTCACATAGGAGTGTTAAATCTTAAAAAAGAAAAAGTAATTCTCTTAACATACTTTAACAAATTGAATACTAAACCACTTAATCTGTAAAAGCTAAAATATGAGATAAGTATTTGCACTTTTCGTAAAATTAAAATTTAGTCATTATATTTCTATTCTTAAGAATTTAATTCATCTATGTTTCAAATTTTTGAATTTAAGTTTAATTATTAAAATTACTTTTTTATTATTATTAAATTCGTTAGGGATTTGGATGTCGAATTTGGGAATGGGTGATAATACTTTAGGGATTTAGGATGAGGAAAAAGGGGGAAATAGAACTAGGGAAAAATGGATAAAATGTTAAGTGTATCAGGTGTGGGTAAAAAATATATAAGACAGATAAACGACGAAGTTTTGAACAAAATAATTTAACATTAGCGGCGTTTATAACCAAGCGCCGCTAAAAATGCACCTATTGCGTCATTTAGGGTTTTAAAGGTTATAGTTTAGTGTTTAGGGTTTGTTAGGATTTAGGGGTTTACTATTTTAGGGGTTATAAAACAGTGCTTATGATTTTTTGGGGTTTAAGATTTTAAGAGTTATATGACTTTTAGCGGCGTTTTACCAAAAGCGCCGCTAATGCTCTGTCTTTAGCGACGTTTTACCAAAAGCGCCGCTACTGCTTTGTCTTTTAGCGGCGTTTTACTATTGCTCTGTGTTTTACAATTTTTACGGCATTTTTTTATAAAACGCCGCTAAAAACGCCGCTAAAGCCCTATTTTCCTATAGTGTTAATATATTACCATGATAATAATTAAAATAATAATAATAAAATAATAAAAATAACAATATGTTTCTAATAATAATAAATAAATAAATAATGGTAATAAATATATATATAATAATAGTAATAGTAACAGTAATAAAATAATAATAATAATAATAATAATAATAACAATATTAAAAATAACACTCTCCCCCTCCCTTCTAAATCCGGCCATTGGTCCAGCCTTGCTCCGGTCACCGGACCCCCACGAGCCGCCGTCGACGCCACCGTACACGGCAGCCGGACCTCAAAAAACCCTTTTTCGGTAATTTTAAAATGGGTAAGCTTCTTCCCTTTATTTTTACTTTCGTATAAAAAAACAAAAGAAAATTGAAAGAAAAAAACAAACAAACAAACAAAAAACTTAAAACGAGAATAGACAAAAAAAATCTCTTTTGCTTTGATACTTGATTAATCTCCAAAAACCAACCCCCTTTACAATAGTTTTGAATGGCTTTTATAGCCAAAATTTACAATCGATTCCTCTTTCTTTTTATAGGCAAGTGGGGTGATGGAATCAGTGAGGTGGTTTAGTGGTCGGTTTAGTAGGGTGTTGGAGTTAGTAGGGTGGTTTAGTGGGGTGGTATTTGGGTTGTAAATGGGCTTTATATCTTGGATTGTTTTTTATTGGGCCCCGGACTAAAATTGGGCCCTACAACTTATATTCTTTAAAATAAAAAAATTACAAAAAATAAAAATTTATAAAATAGAAAAAAATTCTAAGAAGAGCTTAAGAACAAACGATGTTTACTCTAAACCCAAACCAAATAATAAGTTAGAACGAATTTAAATAGTTATGTATTTACGTTGATTTGCCTAAATTTATTCTAATTTATGATTTGATCTAGGTTTTAGTCAAACATCGTTTATTTTGTGTTCTTCCTAGAATTATTAATAATATTTTATACTTTTATGAAAAAAAATTTAGATTTTTTTGGAATTTTCATAATTTTAAGAATTTGTAGTGGTTTCGTAAGAAATTATTTTTTTTATAATTTCAAAAGAAATTAAAATTTTAAAAATATTTTCATTATATATTTGGATTTTTTTTGTATTTTTTAGAAATTTATGAATTTTATAAAAAAATTCATAACTATAATTTTTTTAAAAATATTTTTATAGTTTCAAAAAAAATAATGATTTATTAGAATTTTAATTTTTTTTTATAATTTTATGATATTTTTAATATACAATTTTGTTATTACTTGGTATTAGTGGTTTATTTTTAAGTTGATATTTTGGTGACAGATTTTTATTGATAGTTTATTGCTATACTATTTTTTAATGAAAATCGTGAGGTGCCATGTGAGGGGATGGAATGAATGTTGAGGTTGGAAAAACATGTTTTAAATTTTAAACTGAAAATTTGAATATAATTGCGGAGTGAAATTAGGTAAAATTTATTTGGAAAATATTTAGTGAATTATTAGCGGAGTTTTTAGGCTCCACAAATAGTATTAGGGATTTGTAAGTGTTATAGCAGAAATAGTAATTTAAAATTAAAAAAAAAACACATAACAATTTTTAAGATTATTTGTGGAATAAGAAAAAGTATTATTAGTATAGCAAATATTAACTCTAATTTATTTGGGTTGAGATCCATCCTATTACATTTTCATCCATTAATAGCTAATATAATACTCATTGTTATTCAAATGTGTAGGACCCATGTAGAGTCAAGTCTATTAAATATAAAAAATCTACTCGTAAATAATGATTAAAAATGCATTAGTTAATGGACGAAAAATTAATGGAGTAGAATCAAACTCAATTTATTTGTAATAGTAATTACCGATAGATATGATAAAAAAAATTTGAAATAGATTGGTTTTCATTTGATCGGATTTGATAGAGTTGGATTTCTTTTAAAAAAAATTAAGTTTGAGATGGGGGAAGTTATTTTTTTTTAAATCAAGTCTAAACCCGTTCTACCCGTTTGAAATATTTACAAAATCTAATTAGTTAATGGACCAACAAATAATGGAGTAGAGTCAAACTCAATTTATTTATAATAGTAATTATTGATAGAGATATGATAAAAAAAATGAAATAGATTGGTTTTCATTCGATTCGATTTGATAGAGTTGAATTTCTTTTAAAAAAAATAAGTTTGAGATGGAGGAAGTTATTTTTTTTTAAAAATCGAGTCTAAACCCATGAAATATTTACAAAATTATCTTCGTTATATATTTATGATTTAGATTTAATCCCTAAAATTTGAAAAAGCTACCCTAAAATTACCCGTTTTACCGGTTTCATATATATAATAGCTAAAATAATAATAATAATAATTAAGAAAATTAAGAAAAGATAATTAATTAAATTTTTATTTACCAAAACTTCTCATATTCACTCTCAATAAAAATTTTATTAAATTGAAAATTTAACGGAAATTATAAAAGTATAGATATTTAATTAGCTTTTTTTCAAAATAATCCTATTAATATATTTTAAAATACTTAAATTACTATAATACCCTATTATATGTTAATGACTCTTAAAGGAGTTAGTTTTATATTGTAAAAGGTCGTTTTTTAATGGTATAAAAAATAGTAGTTTCAGAACACCATTTCTGATGAGTGAGTTTGTAAATATTAAAATAATATTTATGAGGTTAGTATAAAGTTTAATTAAATTTTGGTCCTTTAATTTTTTCTTTTAGATAGTTAATTAATAAATAAGGACTAAATTGTAAAAGTGATAAAAGTTCATTATTAAGGAATTTTAATTAACTAAAGGACCAATTGAGCATTTTAGCCCTTTTAAATATAGTTGACGGTGGTGGATGATCACTAACTATGTTAATTAGGATTAGTAATTAGTTAATTAAGCTTTAGTTAATAAACATTATGAATAATTAACTTTAGCTAAAGTAAATATATTCAAAAAATAATAATAAAACATTCTTCTTCATCTTCTTCCTTCCACGGTTTCTAAATGAAATAAAAAGGTTTTTAAGCTTTCAATCATTAGGCCTTATGTTGGTAAGCTATTTCAAGTGCTTTTCTTATAAATTTTATGTTTTTAAGTTCTCGAGAACTTGATTTAACTAACTCATGTACCAATTTCTGAAACTGTTGAAGTTTTTAAAAGTTACTATCGATAATTTCTTGAAGTTTTTTTATGTAATTTAGTTAGATTTTAAGCTTAAAAATTAAAAATGACTAATTTGTAAGGTGAAAGTTGTTAATTTTGAGCATAGAAACTAAAGTGCAAATATTTCAAATTTAGTAAGAAATTTCTGTAAATATAGGAATTAGAGGGATGTAGAAGGATGAAATTGAGATCGGTTTCGAAATCGAAGCTCAAATTTGAAAGTTATGACATTTTCAATTTTAGGGACTAAATTGAATAAAATGCAAAATTTTAGGAAACATTAAAAAATTGAAATAAAATTGTCATAAGCATATAATAGACTGATATTAAGTATTTGGAATTGATAATTGAAATGAATTATTATTATTATTATAGATTGAGATTTGAACTAAACCGTAGATAATAGCGGAAAAGGCAAATTAGCAGATTAGTCCTTGATGTTTAATTAATTGTTGATTTTGTCTGGTAAGTTCATATGATAAGTATATGTATATTTAATTGATAAAATCTTGTTATGTGAATGTATGTATGTTTATTATTTTTTGAATTATGTACAAAATATTACAAAATGTGAGATTTGAATTAAATTGGAAAGAAGTGTTAAAATCTGTATAAAGTGACGCCCGAGTGAGTGTAGTAAAGAATAGGACACATTTGGCATGCCAATAGAGTTAGTTGTGCGCTTGTACGGGTTTGCACTTCGGTGCCTTTCCTTGCATTATAGTGCTTTTGTATAACACTACGGTGCTCTCTAGTGTGGTGTAGTACCCGTGTATTCGAATTTATTTACTAAAGTTCATTGGACTAAATGACTAATACGAATTGAGTAATGATATTGATATGGTATGAGTTTGATAAGAATGTGGTTCAATATCAGATTGGTTATATGATTTATATCGAAATATCGTTTAATGATAAATGTATATGTATATATATATGTTAACTTATCGTATGGAATGCAAATGAGAATTCACCTTGTGGAATTGAATTGGCATGTTAGATCTAAATGTTGGATTATTTACGTTATCATATATAGTATTAAATGAGGTAAGTTTATCGTTTTATGATTATGAACTTACTGAGCATTCAAAATTCTTACTTGGCTGTTGTTTTCTTTTTTTGTAGTTTGTCTGTTAGCCAAACTTGTCAATCGGATCACCTTAGAGCTCACACTATCTAGCTGTTGATTTGGTAGTCTTGTTCATTTACATTCAGTTATGCAGTATAGGTGTCAGTAAGTGATAATTTGGACCTAGAGTATGTGTATATATGATTGTTTATATTACTAGTTGGATATGTTGGTTTGAATTAGTTAATGTTTGAGGTTAGGCATTATTTGCTAAGTAGTTCATGTTGATTTTAGTTTTGAATTAATGTCTTTGAATGTTATTTGAATGGTTAAAAGTGGTAAGAATGAATTGGTAATCTGTTGTGGTCTTATGAACATTACTTAAATGATATTTTGAGTACGATAATGCATGACAAAATGATGATTTTGGATGGTTATGGACCAAGGATTGGTTGGTTGAATTGGTATATCTTTGATGGATTTGTTTTAACAAATTTATGGAAATGTTAGAATGGAAGTTTAGAAATAGTTGAATAAATGTTTAGACATGTTTTTGGACTGGTTTTGTGTAGATTTAAGTGTGCATTTATGCACCAAATACACTAATAGTTTAGATTGGCATGAAATAGGTAACAAATGACTTATTTTTGCACTAAACAGAATCCTCGTCTCGACAACGACCAATAGTTTGTAACGTCCCGACATCAAGTGGTTCGACGTCGTGATGTGGCACACTGTTTGGCGACGTCACGACGTAGATGAAGTCACGTGGTGATGTCGTTTGGAAATTTTGAATTCTTTGAAATGTAGTCCTTATTCGATCCTAGGTTAAATTTAGAGCTTACGTAACCTCGCATAAGACTCGGGAAAAGTTTTAAATTGTATTGAATGATTTAAATTATTGAAATTATTGGGTTTTGTTTCGTTTTATTTGTTAAATGTCTATAATTATTTTGTTATCGACTGTATCATCTTGTAACTCAGATCCCGCAATCGAGTTGAATGAGAGGTGTTACATATATTATATGCTTAAATTACTATGATACCTCTATTAAGTTTTAGTGACTCTTAAGGAATTAATTTTATATTAAGTATAGATTTTAATCGCTGTACTTTTAAAATGAAATAATAAAACTTTGTATGATAGATAAACAAGCAAAATAGACATATTTGTAATAGACGAAACATAGATTCATCAATTTAAAATATGAAGTGATTTTTTTTTTATTAAAAGAAAGGAACAAGTTTACATGAAGCTAGAACAATTTTCACAAAAGCCAAGTCATTCTCATCCTCAAGCAGAATCTATTCTATCTCAAGATGAGGAGAGTCAAATAGATGAAATCCCACGCTCATACATGTTCTTAGATTTGCCACAGTGCCTGTGACTCTATTACCTTCCCTATAAGTATGTTGGACAGTAACCTCCCAATCGCGAATTTCGAATCCATCGAACTAATGTATTGGAGTAGTCTTCATTTGAGTTGTTATTGATAAGATTGGCAGCAGCAAGGCTGTCCATTTCCAATATAACACGTTGCAAGTCAAGTGATCCCAAATGCCGAAAGTCCGTCCATGGCACCCTAAACATCGGCATCCAATACCAAAGAACGACCGACTATACGAGTAAAGCCTGCCATCCAATTTCCACGATCATCTCTAATTATGCCTCTTGAAGTAGCAACATTTTAATTCAACTTAAGCTCTCCATCAGAATTGATCTTAAACCATCCTTGAGGAGGAGTGTGCCAATTGACCATCTAATGCTAATAAGTCTCACTGTGTCTTCTGTTGACTACTTCGGTTGGTAGGGACTACCGCACCTCAAGCCAAACTCACTTACTTCTTTCCCAAATGCCTTCTGTTTCAGTGAAATATGAATCAAAAAACTAATTTATTCCGTCTGTTCCATAAACAACAAGAGAAAATCTCAAATCTCATATCCTGATATTCATTATCCTTGGCAAAGCAACCTGAGTTAGAATGTTTAACAAAGATCTAATCTTTAGTCTCCATTGGCATAAATTTATCAATCTTTTCAACCTTAACCATAACGACTGCTCCAAAGCAGTGTCTAGTTACATGTACCATATCTTCAGTTTGAAAATTGTAAATCGAGCAGTGGCCATGTTCACTTAATAAAAAAATTAAAATCCATATTTGATTTCATACCTTAGATTCATTGGTTAAATGCAATTGCTTTAAGTATTTCTAAGTTACAACGAGTTAGGTGAAACATGTAATGTTATATATATTAAAATAATACCACATCATCTAATTAAATTAATAAAATTTTTGCAATAGCTAAAAAACAATTTTCTATTTTTCCAGTGTACATGAATTTTTTTCCATTTTGTAATATAATTCATAGACATATACAATACGGTTGTTATAAAACAAAGTCGACAAAATCTAGTGGAAATAATAATAATAGTATTTCAACATCCGTACGAGCATTCCAAATATCACGGTTTGACACAAGTTAAAGCCGAAAGACATGTCAAGTTTGTTGTTTCTTTTCAAACAAACTCTGGATACAAACCAATCATGCCTAAACTCCCTCTCTAACAACCAACAGAACCTACCGATCCAAACCAAAAAAAAAAAAAAACTTGAATCTCCATTTTTTTTTCTAACCAATATTGTGCTTTATTAATTTCTCATGGCCTGTTTTTTTCTTCAACCAAAAGAATCTCTAATTGCTTTTCCATTCATTTCTCATCTTTGAATCCAAGTGATAGCAATCTAATGGGATTTGGGTCGATTTTGAGTAGGGAAAAGAAGCAAAATCCCTCAAATCCAGTTGCTTCTTCATCTCCAATGCGAACCCAACTTGAAGAACTGGAACTAGTTTTCAAAAGGTTCGACATCAATGGCGACGGTAAGATCTCATCTTCGGAGCTTGGTTCCGTCTTGGGTTCTCTCGGCCTACAACCCTCCGAAGATGAACTCCTGAAAATAATCAAAGAAATCGACACTGATGGTGATGGGTTCATAGATTTCAAGGAGTTTGTGGAGCTGAACACCAAAGGAGTGGACTCAAACAAGGTTCTGGAGAACCTGAAGGATGCTTTCTTGGTGTATGATATTGACGGGAATGGGTTTATTACGGCCGAGGAACTTCACCAAGTTTTCAAAAGCCTCGGAGATGAATGCTCGATCATGGAATGTAGGAAGATGATAAGTGGAGTGGATAAGGATGGAAATGGGATGATTGATTTCGAAGAGTTTAAGGTTATGATGATGGCCGGCGCTAGATCTTAACTCCATGGAACCTCGGACTCAATTAAGATGATGGGGTTCCCTTTTTATTTTGGAGGGTTACTCGGTCGTGCCATGTTTTTATATATCTAAATATTAGTTGATCAAAAGAATATTATGCAAATCACTACCAAAAAAAAAAAAGAAGTCCAAATGTTCTTATACAATCCATGAAATATGGACGTGTTAAAATTATAGTTTTTTTTTTCTTACAAATGTCATATGGGGTATCCAACAGAGGTGACATGAGACATATCAAATACCTTGCTCATCAGAAAAAATAAAATATCAACGCTCTTTTCTCAACCAAAACAAAAACGGATTGTTCTTTCAAAAAAAAAAAGAAAAAGAGATTAAACCCAAAAATAATCGAGAAATCAGTGACCAAAATGTCAAGCAAGGCTATACATCATACGACATCAACGACACAGCTATAGTAAAACACAATCGCTCCCTAAAAATCAACAAAACCACACCCCATAACAAGCCAAAACCTACTCAATACCTGCATTACAAGAACCAATATAGGCACCTAAAACAACATATATCACACGTCCAATGCACCCAAAACAGCACCCTTACAAACAATCCAGTAAGGACCTAAAACAGCTACAAAAACTCCATCAAAACCCAGTTCAAGAGTCTCCCCCTTCGACAAAATCAACATCGTCCAAGGCCACCAACATTTCAAAGCATCACCTACTGCAATATTCTTAAACAATAACCCCATGACACAACAAAATCCGATCATTTCACCTTTCATTAGCCATCAATTAGTAATACGAGTCCAGCAAAATTCAACTTGAAAACGGTCAGGGAAAAGATATTTGAGAACGTTGACGGCAGCCAAAAAATTGAATGACAAAGCGGAATGCAATTGGTCGGGTTGGATCGGGTCAATCACTAATCCGATTTTAAAAAAATTAAGCTAAGTCTATTTTTGAGTCAATTTACTCATTTTACCGTTCGATAAAAATAAATAAATATATATATACTTCAATTTTGCCATAATAAACCCTGTTAACTTATTGGAGCATTTCAGCTCGCCTTACTGGTGAGATGCAAAGGGAGCTAAAATCTCCTGTTGCAATCTTTTTCATCTATAAAATTGTAAAACATAGCTTCTTTTGCATACAAAGACAACTACATTTGAGAAAATAACTCCACCAATCGAGAATATTCTCCTTACTTTAAATCCCTTGACCTCCTCTAAATATGTTATTGTTTATAGTAAAAATATCACTCCAAAAATATAAAAAATTAAATTGGCGGTGTCCGCAAGTATATAAGTCAAATTGTGATATAGAAATGTTACAACGAAACACTGATAAGTATTTTGAGGATCTTACTCAAGGAATTGCAGATTGGAGAAATTATTATTAAATCAATTACAAAAAATAAATACTAATCTAATCGAGTTATGAATTAGTAGCGTTAATCCAAATTAAAATATTAATTAAACTAATTAACCTAATGGAATTTTCTATTCCTAGTGTCAACAATGCGAGCTTCTAGCCTATGATCGATTAAATCCCTAATTATCTAATTAAATAATTAATTATCCTCGATTGAGTTATTTATCAACCTTAGCTAAGAATACCCTTTCGGTCTCATCTTCACTAAGGATTACTACCTAAGTCACCCTTCCAGTCTCTTCTGAGGCATTCGAATACCCTTCCGGTCTCAACGCTTGGTACAAGTTATACACGACAGAATACCTTTCCAGTCTCACCTGTCTATATATTCTATCAAGGGCGTCACTCCATAATATACTAAGTACTTTTGAATAAACAACCTATTTTAGATAAATAATTACTTAACAGATGAATCGGTTTAATAACCGAATCATGCAAGATATAAGTAAAGCACAATAATCTATTCTAATATTTATACAACGATTAATTAGCTAAATCAACGAAATATAAATAAAAAAAATAGAAGAGAAGAGGAAAAAGAATGTTCATTGATAATATATTAAAATTCGAATTCGAAGCAATCTCCGCTTGCAATTGTATTCACATTGGAATAAAAAGTTCCGAGTAAGCAAATATAAAAAGAAAATACAAAGAAAACTGAATGAGAAAAATTGTGTTTGATGGATGGATGCCCTAATTTGTGTACAGAAGCCTCTTATTCATCGGCTAAAATATGTGCACTTTATGCCCGATATGCCTCCGATACTAATAATTGTTTGATATCAAATGATATCTTAAAATCTGGACAAACACAACTACTGATGTCATCATTGCTTGTGACCCACGTTCAAGCTATGGCTCAACATAGGAGTTGCTATTGCTCAACATAGTCTATTATGGCTCAACACAGGCTACGTGTTGTGCCATAGACATTGCATGTCTCACCATAACAATCTTTTTGTGGCTTTGGACATTCATGTCATGCTTTCGCGGCTTGGGAAGCTTGTGCAACATTCGTCCCAAGTTCCTACATCAATTGGGCCTAAAATTAAACACCCTGCACACTTAAATACACAAATTAAACCTACCTAAGGCTTGTGTCAGCATAATAGGTTACTAACACCAAAAAATGTGTCAAAAATACTTATTTTATTAACTTTTACTACTTAGCTACTAACTAACAAAAATGTAATAATAAATTATAAAACGCCTAGAAAAAAGCTCATTAAATGCGGAAATATACCAAAATTATTACTACATTTGAAGTTAGGTCAACCACCCTCATACTTAAGTCTTTGCCATCAAGCAAACTAAACAAAAACAACAAGAAAAAAAAAATAAAAAACAACTAAACTGAAAACGAGAAATAACTGCAAGAAAAGAAAATGTACTTGAGCTAGTTTGATACAGGAAATTGGATAGAAATATGTTGACAAGATAATGTAATAAACATATAACTCTAGCATGATATACAATTGACTCACAATTTCTAAAATTAGACCAGTTAGTTCACTAAATTACAAAGAAAACAAATAAAAGAATGTTAAGTATAGGTTTCCATCAAAATCGATATATAAATATACAATTATGTTCAAATGAATATAAGCGGTAAAAATATCAAAACTTGACACAATTTCATCCACATAAAGTATTACCTAAGTCACATAGAACTTTTTGACTTGTAACATTCTATGGCTTAGGTACGTTCGGATTTCAAGAATAGGCTCGATAAAATTGCTATGCACGAAAGTAGTTTGGCACATTATATTATCCCCGATATTCCTCCAAGTATACATGTAGCTCACCACCTTATATTCACTTCTCTCACCTTACTTATTTCTCCCTTTACTAAGGCGTAGTATAGTATTCATGAGTACAATCATCTGAACTTGATTTTTTTCTGAACAAATGTGAGCTCACTTTTTTTCCAACTCACTTTGTTTTTATTTTTTTAATTCTCGAGATTTTCTTAATTGGCATTTTGCCTTATTTTTCTACAAGCTCAAGAAATCTTATACTCACAATACTATACAATTCCTTAGTTCACTCAAATTTTCTTTTGAAACCCCCGTGATGTATCTACCTAATCATTATCAATGGTTTGATGTCTAAATCTGTGCAAGGACCAAGAAATTAAAGGATCAAATAAAATATTTGTTAGGCTAAAGGTTTCAATTATGGTTCACCGAGAAAATGGATTAAGGCTCAAATTAGGTACTAGGGAAAATATTTAAGAGATAGCTTTTTGGATCGAAATTTGTCTACCAAACAACGCCTTAGGTCGTCCCTAGGTAATTCAATGCATGGATTAAATTGGCCAAGTCTATCAATTTCTACAACCTATAATTCAATTAAACATGTATGCTAGTTATATATCTATTTATCATGTTGTATACCTAAAATCTTAAATCTATTCAAAGTGTAATAAAGCAAACTAATTAGTCTAAAATTAGAAAATTTAGTATTTCTACAAGCTCAAGCACGTGAAAACACACAATACAAATGAAAATTTTTAAATAACAGAAAAAATAAAAAATTTTCGTAAGATACCCCGACACTTTATTCGGTACATTTTAATAAAAAGTAAAGGAAAGATGTTACCTGATTGGCGTGATTAGTGCAGCAAAATTGGTGGGGATTGAATCTTCCTTCAGGTGTTGGCTTGAGATTGTAGTGCCGTCAGATGTATGGGGTTCCTACAGAGAAAAATTAAACACAAACTATATATATAATAAAATAAAATCCTAATATTTTAACTAACTAAAAAAATACAAATAATTAAAAATTAAAATAAGTCTTAAAATATAAATCACAAATAAAAATTAAAGATGTTTAGAGCTAGTCAGAATCAGGCTCTGATTCCTTGTTAGCTTCGTCTGAGTTGCCCTCTAAATCTGGATTTTCTTTGGGATCTTATTTTGAGTCTTCCTTCGGATCCTCCTCTGGATTTTCTTCTACCTCTATCTTGCTGGATTTTGTCTTTGCCTCGTATTTTTCTGTCGGGAATTGAGGCAGCCTCAACCCACTTTTTGTGTATAGTCCTCATAGATCGATCTCGCTTCTTGCATCCATCAAACTATTGACTGCCTCCGGATGTATTAATGTCTAGAGTGTGAATACTATTATAAAATAGAAAGTTATGAGGCAGTATCCGCAGGTATACGGGACAAGTTGTAATATAGATTTTACAACGAAGTAGGTGAGTACTCCGAGGATCATACCTAAAGGAGGCAAATACTAAATCAATCTTAACTTAAACAATTAAAGTTCTAATTAATACTTTAAGCCAGTTATAGTATGAGAGTAAAATAAGAAATATTATTTTAGGGTTTTTAAATTAATTAAATAACATAAAAGAATTAAAATTGCAAGAGATAGAGAGAAATAAATTGAATCAAATCTGATAATGGGTGATTAGCTTACTTTAACAGTCTCAATCAACTGTCGTCTCGGGTTCTTCATCAATCAACTAGTCGTTTCCCTAGCAGGATCTTCTGATCTTCCACTAACATAATGAATCAGCAATAAGCAGTCACCCATTCGATCATTTGAGCAAGTCTAGACTAGAAATGATTTTATAATTAAAAATCACTCGTTCGATGTTCTGATTTATAAGCAAGTGGGATGGCAAGCTCATATTGTCATAAGGATGATAACTTGTTGGTTCAGCGAGTCAGACCGATCTTCATTTATGGGATAGAAGAGTTCTCTAGTAAGGAATAGTGTGGGACGGATTACTAGAAGTAATCCCACCACTATTTCCAATAGAATGGAACAAGAATGGGTTCGCCAGAGTGGAGAGGTCCACTATAAGTCAGCATAATACGGAAACGTTAACGAGTCCTTTAGGGCTATGGTATGGAAAAAGGTAGTCTGCTAAGGACTGACCCGACCAAGAAAGCCCGTCAAGATAGGTATGACCTAAGAATCCTTAAACGGGAAGCCAAGAAAGGAACAAGGATAAGACTCACTGATATGAAGAGGTGCCTAGATTACAGACAAGTAGAGAGTTCGACCAGAGGAAGGACTTATAATAATCCGAGTAGCTCGAAGAACCGAGTTGAGTCCACTACCCTTATGAAGAAAACTTTCCTTAAGCGAGCAGGGAGTGAATTTATGTTTATTTTAATTTACAATTGTTACCCATGTTCGAAAGGGTCAATTCATGATGTCGTATAGGAACTCACTAAGTTCATTTGAACTTACAAGAGTTGACTAATGTTCAAAGGACTTGCAAGGATGATCAAGGACTCAGATAGTGACGAGATCAGGGATTGCGAATAGTTAGAGTCATGCACATAGGAAAGGGGTACTGTTAGAGGATTCTGTTGGATTTGGTGCCCTCAGTGTAATATATTTGTTTGTAAACTTGCAATTTTTTTGAACAAATTGGTTAATATAACAAATTAATTGAGTATATTAATATACTTTGTATAATTATCCTAACATGGTTTTTGCACGCAAAGAAAAATAGAAGCAAATGTTGCTCATTGGTTGTCTAAATGTTTAACTAATACTAAGTGGTATTACATAGTTGGATCATAGTACGAAAAGACAACTTGTATTAGTAGATGAACCTATACATTTCCTTAGTCTAATCAGAAATAAGTGGATGACTTGAGGAGATGCCTTGTCTTGGGTATCGGAGTGGATGACTCCTAAAAGGCAAAGATATAGATATGACTGAATGGACTGATAGTACATTGAATAGGACCCAAGCAGTATAGATCCTGAATCTGTTTATGGATTTATTCACTTGTGACGTTCATAGTGTGGCATACCTAAATCCTGAGTGGATGGTGGACTATGTATGCGTGACTTGTACACTTTAATGTAAGTAAAAGCTTGAGTACAAATGAATAAGGAAATGAAAGTTGGTGCATTGGGTGTACGGCTTTTTTAGTATGTAGTGTCATTCAAAATAATGGAATTCATAGCCTAAAAACATGGGTAAATAATATCTTTTCATTGGCATTACATGGTTGATGAAAAGTAAACGTGGCCACAGGTCGTCCGTCTTTGTGATGGATGACTTGATCACTATTTGATAGTGATTGACTTTTCTTGAAGGAAGATGTAATGGTTACCATGAGATAAAATAGACTCATATTGATAGAAAGGATATTATCCCAAAGAGATCAAGGATATTTTATGAGTGTGACACACTTATGACAAGTTCATTGGACAATCACTGAATAGTTGCTTTCGTAATGGCATGTCGTTGGGGAGAGCTCAGTCACAATACTATGGTGGAATGAATTCGTGAGTAAGTGAGTTTATAATTAAGAAGTGAAAACTCAAACTTAATTATATATCATTTAAGCCTCAACTACAAATGTCCAACCGGTCCCTCCGCTAGCTCTTTGAAACTAGAAATGAATTACGTGTTTGAATATAAATGAATGGAATGCATATGAAAAGAGAAATGAGAAACATTTAAGAATAATTATGGTTTTCTCCGAAATGGAGAAATAGAATCATTTGAAAATGAATCTAGGTTTCCAAAAATAGAAATGAAAATGAAAATAATCCATTTGCAATCTTATATGGATTACTTAAAAAATGATCGGAAGAATGAGTTTATGTTTTTTGACTGTTTTGAAGCCCAAAAATGAAAATGAACCATTTGATCATAGTGAACATGTTGAGTTTTGAAATATCAAACATATTGTCTCGAAATTTTACCAGGGGTAAAATTATCAAAATTTTGTTGGGGGTAAAATAGGTATAAGAAAATTGTTTTATACATAAATATTAAATTTTATTTTGGGAAATAGAAAAACTAAATCGGGTTGGATAACAGTACAAGGTATTGGGTCAAAAAGGCCCAAGAAGTACTCGTAATTGGACCCAATGTGAGAAAGGCCCAAAAACCCTTCATGGATATGAAGGGGGTGGCAAACCTAGTAGGAACACTAAGGTGTGTCGTCCACCCTATTCCTATTCTAAGTAGGATGTTGTTTTTCTATTTGAAATAAACCACTATAACTCAACAAAGGTTCCATCTTCTCTTTTTATAAATAGATGGCACTAGTAGAGCTATTAACACAACTTTGAGAGATTGTTATTCTATAAAAAAATAGAGAGAATTTATTCTATTAACACTATTACATATATTTTTTCCGGAATGAAAATTCTACCGGTTTCTATTAAGAATATAGAATTTTCGTTTTCACCCCAATATGAGAGAAAATGTTTTCTAGTTATGTGTTTCAATTCAATTGGTTTGAGCCCACACCCGAAGGAGTTCGTGGTACAAGAATAGCGGAGGAGATAATTTGGTTGAAAGCTGAGAACAACAAATGTTTGGTAAACTAAAAACATAAGTCTGAATTCGGTTAAGGTTTATTGTTGTAAATATCACAAACCGGGTCTATTTTAAAAAATATAAATTTTAATTTTGCAAGAAAACCGTTTTCAAACCAATATTTTTCCAATAGCTTCGCTTCAGGAACAAAAACAACAAAGCTAGCTAATGTCCTTAGAATTTGGATTTTCAGCACAAATAACCCTTAGCTAAATTTTTAGAGTTATCTTGTAAACAAATAGTCTGTATAAAGATAGAAACCTTGTGAGACCAAGCTTTTAGATAAACTTTAAGCTTTTGCTATAAGAAGTGTTACTGTATCTATAAAGTATGTTTTATAACAGTTACCCGGTAGAATTTAGGATGAGTTAATAAGGTCTATTTGTGACACTTCATACCCGGATCCAGTAGATGGGTCAGGTTAGGGGTATTACAGGCGCCAACAACTTGATTGCCCCTGAACATGTTATCGTTTATGGCAAAAATATCACACAAAAAATATAAGAAATTAAATTGGCGATGTCCGCAAGTATACAGATCAAAATGTGATATAAAAGTGTTACAATGGAATACTGGTAAATATTCCAAGGATCATACCCAAGGGATTACAGATTGGAAAAATTATTATTAAATCAATTACATAAAATAATTGGTAATCTAATCGAGTTATGAATTAGTAACATTAATCCAAATTAACATATTAGTTAAACTAATTAACCTAAAATTAACCTAATGGAATTTCCTATTCCTAGTGTCAATAATGTAAGCCAGTGTCAATAATGTAAGCCTCTAGCTTATGATTGATTAAATCCCTAATTATCTAATTCAATGATTAATTATATTCAATTGATTTATTTATAACCCTTAGCTAAGAATACCCTTCTGCTCTCATCTTCACTAAGGAATACGACCTAAGTCACCTTTCTGGTCTCTTCCTAGGCATACGAATAACCTCTGAGTCTCACCGCTTGGCACAAGTTATAAACGATAGGATTCCCTTTCGGTCTCACCTGGTTAGATATTCTATCAGGAACGTCACTCCCTAATACACTAAGTACTCTTAAATAAACAATCAATTTCAGATAAATAATTACTTAACAGATAAATCAGTTTAATATCCAAATCATGCACGATATAAGTAAAATACAATAATCTATTCTAAATTTATACAATAATTAGTTGGCAAAATCAACAAAATATAAATAAAAGAACAGAAGAGAAAAGTAAAGAGAGTTCTCATTGATATTATATTGAAGCACAAATTCGAAGCAATCTCCGCTTGCAATTGTCTTCACATCGGAGTAGAAAACTTCCAACTAAGTAAACATAAAAGGAAAATACAAAGAAAACTAAATGAGGAAAACTATGTTAGATGGATGGATGACCTAATTTGTGTATAGAAGCCTCTTATTTATAGGCTAAAATATGTACACTTTATACCTGATATGCCCACGATACTAATAATTGCTTGATATCAAACGGTATCTTAAAATTTTGTCAAATACGATCACTAATGTCATTATTGCTTGTGACCCACGTTCAGGCTATGGCTCGATCCATAGGGGCGGGTACTAAATGTCAAGAACCACGTATAACTTAACAAACTCTTTGACTATCCTATTTAAATATTTTAGTTTCTACATTTTATAAAATTTAACTTCATTAATAAACTACTTCAAGCAAACTTTAAAATTCTTACAAATTCACTATATTGGTAATTTATGACATTATTCGCCAATTTGATTTATATCTACTACACTAATACATCCAATTTAATTCCCAAGGTGTAGCCTGTAAGGAGTGCCCCTCTATACGCATGTTACGGTTATTGCGCCTTTCACCTCTAGTTGGTAGAGTCTGGCTTGGACCTCTCCTATAATGGCTATATTAATCTTTAACCCTACAACCAAGGTAGTAAAATCGTAAATTCAAATGAACTTAGTGGGATTAAGTAAAACAATGTAATAATCATATTTTGAATGTCTTTAGAGGACCAAAATTTTAAAGTAGAGATTTTAACTTCCTGAATATTCTTAGCCTTCTATAGATTTCAGTAACGAGGTCGGTTCCTTGCCTTACTCTGCAGCTCGTAATTGGAAGACTTTATTCATTGTTTTAGTAATAAGTGCATTCTCTACAATAATGGTTCTCGATGGTATTGGCCTGATTTTTCCTCAATCTATTTTCTTTTTTATCTTTACCAACTCTACATTCACAATTCTATCTATGTGGATAAGCCATTTGAATGGATGCCTTAGCACTGTGGTAGCTTTGCATTATACTATCTAGTCTTGGGTAACTTTTCACCTTACTCCTAGTCGTCAGAACAAATGATGTTAATAGATAAATCTCTATCAAGCCATACTTTCTTTTGCCTTTTGGAAAATTTTTTGCCCAATTAACCCTTGGCGGACTTCCATTAAGTTTATTTAGTGTCACATAATCCTAGTTAACTTATTTCCCTATTGGTAAGTGTAAAGGCATTTTCTACCACCGGATCATCTAGGCAACCATTATCTCCGTGAGGACCTTGACGGCTTTTTAAGGAACTAGATACCCTATTTTTACCCACTGATCCTTATTTTTAGGTTCCGCTTGAACATCTTATGATCATTATCCATTCTGGTTTATTAGCAAAACCTACTGACTCGTACCCGGGTTTTCAAGCTCACCAATTCCATCAAAAAATGTTACTCTCTGCTTGATTTGTACCCAAAATCTTTTTTTCCTCATCCTGACAACTTTTAGGATTAGTGTCCTAACGGACTTCTACTAGTTGCCATAGTCGAACTGTAACAGCCCGATTTTGGGACTAGTCAGAATAGTGGTTTTGGAACCACTATTCTGAGGCCAGAGAAAATTATTTGGATGTTATTTTATGTGATATAGCATGTTTATAAAGGTGCATAAAAATTTTGGTATATTAATTTTAGCGATTTCTAGTCCAATTTCGAAAAAGGACTAAATCGCGTAAAAGGTAAAAGTTGTGTTTTGATGCCTAAAGGTGTTAAATTGCTTTGTATCTTAAATTGGGGGTCTTTAAAGTGAAATTCGGCCATTGAAAGTGTGGTGGCCAGCCAAGGGATACAAAATGATAAAAAAAAGCCAAAATTTGGGGCTTTTAGGTGGCTAAATTGACTAAAAATAGAATAAAATAAAGAAAAGAAAAATCTCATCTTTTCTTCATCTTCTCTCCATAAAAAATGGCAGCAAATAAAGGGTTTAGAAGCTGGAAAATTTCAGCAAAGAAACTCCCATGCTAGTAAGTGATTTTTATTGTCTTTCTTGATGATTTTTACATTTTTGGAACCCCTAAAGCATGAGCTTTCAAATGAGGGGACTATTTTGAAAAATGATTAAGAGTCTAGGGTTTTTCCATTAAATAATTTGTGTTGTTTTTTGAGTTTTTATAGAAGAATATGAGCCTTGGTAGTGTTATAAAAAACTTTTATGAAAGAAATTTGCATCAAAGCACCTAAATGGGCTATTTTGTAAAGTTGTAAAATAAGTGTAAATGTGTGAAATAATTGAATTTGTGAGTTTCTATAGTTATTAAAATGGTTTTTCTAGGCTTAATGAGTAAGAAAATGTGATAAAAATCATTTTACGAGCATAGGGGCAATTTGGTAATTATCGCAAAGTATCGGGGAAAATAAGAAATTTTTCCAAAATGTGTCGTTGGACTAATTTGATTAGTATATTTTTTAATAACTTAAATGTGATGTTATAGATTATGAAAAATGAGATTCAGGCTTAGAATGAGGAAAAACGAGAAATTGATGTTTAGGCCTCTTTTACCAATTTGGTGTCGAGGTAAGTTGTATGAAAACAATGCAACGTGTTGTTATTATTATATGTCTAATGTTTAAATATGTACATGTATTTTTCTTTATGAAATGGATTCACGATGTCTCGATGACATTCGATAAAGTTTCAATATGAGATCCCATGTAAGACCATGTCTGGGACATGGTATTGGCATCGATATGTGTGAATCCATGCAAGACCATATTTGCGATATGGCATTGGCATCTTACTATGTGTACGAATTTCCCCGAGTATCCTTTAGTACTCCAAGTAGTTCAACGGGAAATTCAAAGATTATAACAAAGCTGTGATAAGGAATGATTATGTCATGAAGTAGTACAGGTATGTACGCAAAACTCGCGAGAAATGATTCGGTCTATAATGCACCTTTGGTAAGGATGCAAATAAGTAAGTCATGTTTATGAGAATGATTGTGTAATGAGCTTATTGTTATGGGTCTATGTTCATGATATATATAGTAATTGGTGAATACTAGGAAAATGGCATGATTTGGAATAAGTCTTTGATACTTGATGACATTGAGATTATGGGTCCATGCTTATGATGCATAGCTATGTGTTCTTACCATGATAGATGATATGATGTTGTATTAATTTGGTGAACAATAATTGTGAATGAGCAAATTAGCCTGGACAGTTTTGGGCTACTGTAGTGGTGTAAATTTGAAAATATAAAAATAGTGGAAAATGAGTTAGAGGCTGAATAAAATATTGGATTAAATCTTATTGAGTCTAGTTTCTTATAAAAGAAACCGTGTAAGCAAAAGAATTTACTATAATGAGATATTTGAAGTTGTGTGAGATAGAGTCAGAATGACTTTGAAATCCCCTATTCTGTTTTGAGAAAATCATTATAAATTATAAAAAATATTTATGAGTTATAATTTATATTTTTAGAATCCTTAATGAGTCTATTTTCAAGAGAAATAGACGAGAACATTATTCGAGTCCTGTGCTATGAGATAATTGAACTTTAGTGTAGATGGGTCGGAACTATTAGATAGTGAATCAGGGGTAACTTTGAGAAATAAATTGTACTATTTGGCTAAACAAAAAAATTCTGGAAATTTTATGGTAGAAAGGTACATGAGTCTTGTGATAGCCCTAATTTGACCCTAGTCGGAAAGTGGTTTCGGGACCACAAAATCGAGTCATAAAAATAATTAACTGTTAAATTCTGTGTTTATTACATGTGTAAATGAATGTGTGAAAGTTTCATGCTTTGATTTGGTTATTTGTATGTGAAAATTTTAAGATAGGACTCATGTGATAAAAATTGAAAGTGTGATAGGTAAATTTTAAAGTACCAAATAATGCATGAAATGATGACATGAGGGATTTGCATGTCAAATGCACCAATTTTGTTTAGTGGCCGGCCATAAATGATGGTTGATGTATAATATATGTTTTATTTTAGTATTATAATAAGTGATGGCTTTATTTTTAAAATAAATTAATTAGTAAAACAATAAAAGATGATAAAAAAAATATATGCTCATCTTTCTTCTTGATTTGCCGAATTTGGGAAAGGAAATATTGAAGAGGAAACCAAGGTATTCGCCATGGCTATCCTAATTTAAGGTATGCATGGTGGTTTTTTATTTTAATTGACTATGAGATTAAATTGATAAGTACATACCTTATTTAACCCATAGTTTAAATTCATGAATCAATGAACAAATGTCCATTCGGCAAGTGCTAAATTGGTGTTATTTTGATAAGTTTTTTTTTTGGGGAAGATGTTAGTTAATTGTTAAATAGCTTAAATGGTGGTTGAATGAGTAGAATTCATGGTTGAAAAGTACAAATTGAAAGTTACCGTATGAGTGTATATGCATTTTAGAAAGAAAAATGTTGTTGTTTAGTTGAGTTTTCATTTGATAAATATTCATTCGGTCAAAAGGGAGAGGAATAAGATGAATTTAAAATGTTGTGGTTTATTATTTTAGTTGGTTAAATGATTGTGGTTATTGCCGAATACAATTGTGTTAAGGGAAATAGGATTAAATATTGGTTTGATGAACTAAATATATATATTCGACTATATAGATTTGATTTGTACTTGAAAATATAATAAGTCTTGAGGGATTATGCTTGTGTATGTGAACTAAATGTTAATGGATATTAGGCTAAAAGGAGAAAAAGGTTAAGTCATAAGAAAATTTGAGGGATATTCATATTTAGACATTTGGGGTCATATGAACTTTGGTTATTTGAGTTATGTGTTATGTGAACTATTTAATTGATATACATAATCGGTCATTGTTTGGCAATAATGTAACCTATGTGTAATTTGCTACAATTGATCATGAGATGGAATTTGTATATGAAAGCTAAGTTTGAGTGGTTAGGGCCGAATGGGATATATATGATATTAAAGCATGTTATAATTATATATTGGTGTATACGTGGTTGTAATTAATCCTCTACTTGAATTCGATTAGGTATGGTCATGGTATGAGTTTAGTAGGGTTAATACCTTAAAATTGAATAGAGTTTTAGTTAACCTCATGTGTCATGTGCGTTAAAATAGTTGATGATTTGGGTGTTATTATATGCATTTAGGCTAAGGATTTTTCAGCTATGTTTTATATCTATGAAATGATTATAATGGATAATATGTAAGAGTAATTTATGCTTGTTAAAAATGTAGTACGTGTATGGCAAATTGTATAAACATAATGTATTGAAGTTACCCTATAAAGTCGAAATGGGTAATTAAATTATTGGTGTGTATGCATTTATTTATTTATTTATTTATTGTAACTTGGCATGTGAAATGGGTGTATGATAGTTAATATGTGTGCTTAAGGTGATGTGATAAAATAATTAGGTATATGGTTTGGTTTCATTACTGAGTATAAGGATTAAGTGCTTTAAAAGGGCCTTTAATGTTCGAAATGATTAAACAAATTCATTTGTTTAAATTAAGCTCAAGAGCAAAGAGGAACTAGACCAGATAAGGGAAAGGAGAAAGTGATCGAATAGCCTATCCGCAACTGTTCAAAAATATCCGAGGTAAGTTTTGAGTAATTACAGTTATTACATAATTGATGTAATGAGATAAGCATGATAAATGAATTGCAATATATTGTCTCTACTTGAATAAGGTTGTTTAATAAATAACTTGAGTATATGGAATATAATCGAATAGATATTAAGAGTTAAGCTGAGATAGTGAAATGGTTATATGCTCTTGCGTAAAAGTGTTGAACCGAAAGTTATATTGAATGTGTATTTTCATTGTGTGTTCATACTCGAATGAAAAAGTGAAGTACAAATGTGATATGTTATATGAGCCGAATTATCATGTGGGTAAATATGCTTAGCTCTCGATATATTATGTATATTCGGGTCAAATCCCACAGGCTTCGTGCTGGTAATGTATATCTGGGTCAAATCCCGCAGGCTTCGTGCTGGTAATGTATATCCGGGTTAAATTCCGCAGGCTTCGTGCTGGTAATGTATATCCGGGTTAAATCCCGCAGGCTTAGTGCTGGTATTATATTCAGGCTTAAAGTTCCGTAGACTTTGAGCTAGTAACTGGATTCGGGTTTGAAACTTAGCAGGCTTAACGCCGGTGATTCGAATGAGATTACAAACTCAAATGTTCAAAGTAAACTATTATTGAATATGTATGATACATGGTAATGACCAGGTACGTATTATATACCGTTATGTGAATTGATTGCAAAGTGAGTCATTAGTATCAAACAACGATATAATTATGTGAATTAAATTAGTTGTATGAGCCATATAGTAAAGTGAAGCATGTGCTAAAAATTTCTTTGTGTATTGTATTCGGCCAATAGTCTTTATATGTGGTATACTTGTGCATATTTGGCCTAGTGATTGTAATTAGAATATGAATTTGGTAATATTCATTGTTTGATTTAAATGATATGTTTTTAATTGTTGAAATGCTTAAAACTTACTAAGCCTCGAAAGCTTACTCTGTTTCTTATCTCTCTGTTTTATAGATTGTTGATTTTGGCCACCGAGTCGGGGATCGTCAGTAGTTCATCGTACTATCGATCTTGTTGGTACAGTTATATTTTGGTCCCGATATGGCATGTATAGTTTGGACTGTTGACAAAATACGTTTTGTAATTGTAAATATCTTGGCCGTATGAAGATGGCATTTTATAACTTATAAATCTGTATGTATTCAGTTTGATTTCTACTTTTGTTGATAGATTATGTGATTAAAATTAAATGTTTAGCTTGGTAATACCTCATAGCCTAAACCGGCGATCGGACTCGGGCTAGGGGTGTTACAAGTCTAGTTTCAAGGAAAATTAACAGAACTTAATTTAGAGTTTCGTAGCTCTAGATATAAATATTTTATAGAATATTGTACAAGAAGAGAGCTTATTATGAACTTGAGAATATGTTGGGAACATTGATAAAAGCATGTTAATGATTTGCTTATTGTTTTCATATGAACTTACTAAGCGTAAAGCTTACTCCCCTTTCTTTCCCATGTTCTCTAGTGTTTCTAGGTTAGCTCGGGTTGGAGTTCATCGGAGATATTATCACACTGTCAAGCTATCGCTATTGGTGTAAGTGATTTCAAGTACTTTGAGTCTATGGCATGTATAGGAGTTTAAATATTTGAGTATGTGATATTGCTTTAGCCAAATGTATTGGCTTATTTTGATTATGGGGTTGGTAAACCTATTTATTTATGAAGAGTCTTTAATGGCTTGGTATGAATGGTATGTGGATGTGATCATGAATGCTTAGTGATGAAAATGAGATTTGATGACATGTTGAGAGCTATAGCATTAATGTGGTAAAGATGAAGGTAAAATCTATGATATTGGTTGCATGTGAAATTGCCATGGTCATGACATGTTAGGAATGCTTAAGTTCCTAATTTTTCCATGTTGTATACTATTATATAAGTATGCGTGCATGTGTTGTGAGGGTGATAAAATGGCTTGGAAAATAGCCTTGTATTTGTCCACACGGGTAGACACACGGGCGTGTGTCTAAGCCGTGTGTGACACACGGTCCGCCCCCATGGGCATGTTGTCCAGTCGTGTGTCCCCTACACCTAATTTTTTCAAGTCAGTATGTATGATAGTAAGCACACGGGCAAGAGACATGGCCATGTGTCTCAGCCGTGTGAAGGACAAAACCATAGGACACAAGTGTGTAGCATAGCCATGTGGCTTCAATTTGTTCACGACCAAATTGGCAGAATGTCCAGGTTTTTGAACACGGGTTCGGGACACGGGCATGTCCCTAGCACACAGGCGTGTGCTCTATACTCACATGGGCGTGTGGAGCCTTAAAGCATGAAAATTTTCCAAGTTTTTCTTAAGTTCTTGGTTTAGTCTCGAACCGTCTCTAATGCATGTTTTGGGCCTGGTGAGCCCATTTAAGGGACAAAATGTATGTAAAATGAAAAGTTTTAAATTGATCAAAATTTCACGGCTCGATTTTATGTAGTTGGTTGACTTTAGGTCTGGTAACACCTCGAACCCTGTCCTGGCGTTGGATATGGGCGAGGGGTGTTACACGAACTATGGTTTTACACAATCTAGCCCCCAAATTAACGTCCTGGCAGAATCTTTATGATGCCATAGTCGAGCTATGGTCTTACACGTTTATTCTCATATTTAATGTCCTGGCGGACTTTTTATATGTGAAAGTCGAGCTATGATCTTACATGTTAAACCTCTCTGAGGTGTTGCCTTGAAGGACTTTACCATCATCGTAGTGTCACCCTGAAGGACCTTATCGCCCTTTCAGTGTCGCCTTTAAAGCCTGTTGGCAGTCATAGCGATGTTGCTTTATGGAACCTAATAACCATCGTCATGGTGTCACTCTAGCGATCCAATCGATATAATTTCGTTTCATATTAAACTTGATGCTCAAACACTACAGTGTCCTTTCTACAAAGGGCGGAGGTTTGCACATCATGTTAGCGCCTAACAACATCAGATTGTGGAACCTAACAAAAATTTCATTTCCCTATCTGTAACATCCAACCCGATAAAGTCCTAATGATCGAACGATGTTATTGGAAGCAAGTCACAAAGAGTAAGGTTTGAGCGAGTAAGACATACGGATTTGGCTAAGTATAAGAAATTTCTCAGAAATGCTTATACGACCTAGCTCGACAGGTTTTGAAAGAAAAGCTCCGTAAGAAGTGTTATGGCGAACCGAAAGTATTCTATCTGTGAAGCCATCTATAAAAGAAATAGTTAAGGGAAATCCTGAAAGGGATAAGGTATGACCAAACGAGGAATAATGGTATGGATGTATGAATATATAGATATGAGGCATAGTCATAGAAGGGTATGATTGGCAAAATAGTATTTATCCAAATGCAGTTCTTGGTGTTTAGAATCGGTGAACTCCAATATAAAAATAAAGTAAGGATTTTGTGTCCGATTACTATGAGTGGTGAAATTAGACTTATGGTTATGTAAAATGACCTTTAGGATATGAGTTCACGCCAGTGGCATAGTACACCCTATAACCATTATGGTCTTGTGCCAGCTAAATTGTGAGGAAAGCTGGTTAGAAATTAACCAAACATAAACTAGAATGGTTAAAGGCTAAAGAAGTAACCAAGTAAGTTCTTAGAGGTGCCAAGTCTTGATAAGGGCACTCAATCTTGATGTGATGTTCACCAAGTTCTCATAAAGACTTGGGTTAAGTTAAAAAGGTCACTTCAGTTGGGTTAAGAAAAAAGTTATCGTTTTCCCTTTTTCCTCTAAAAAATAAAAAGGATTTAAGGCTAAAGAGAGATAGAAACAGTGCTCTGAGCTAATTTTGGAATTTTGGATATTTCTAGTGATTTTCTTCACTACAAGGTATGTTTCCTGACTCTGTCTATCAAGGAAACATACATTTGTAAGTATGATTAAAGAAATTTGGCTTTGAGAGATGTTTGGTTTAAAATGATGATAATGGTTACTTGAATGGGTTCTAATGAAGTGTTTCTATTCTACAAGGTAGAAAAGGTTATAACACTTTACTAAATGATGGATCTGAAGATTAAGCTGCCCTTTTGAGGTCATCAGGTGAGTCCCTAAGCTGATTCTTGCATGCAGTATGTATGTTCTAGGAATTTCTATGGTAAGTGACCAAAGCATGATATTGAAACTAGAAAAGTATGAAGTAGTAACTCTGATACTAAAGGAAAGGTTCATGATCTTGCATATATAGAATGTATGAAGTTTGATGGGCTAAGTGTAAGACATGAACTTGAATGTGTATGGTATGTACATAAGTCTGAAAGTGTGAATGTGTCTGCCATAAGTATGTCATGGTATGATGTTTCAATGCATGATGAGTTTAGTCTATCTCTGGAGTTGTAAAAAGGGTTCATCGGGACTAAAAACATGAATCTATGAAAGGACAAGACCATGGCAATGATACTAAAAGAAGACCATATCGTGTAAGACCATGATTAGTGGGTTGTGGCATCATATGGAAAGAAAACCATATAATGTAAAATATTAACTGGTGGCTTATGACATCATATGGGGAAGTTTAAGGAAGGTTATTACCTATTGTAGTTCTTTGTGTGTCCCAGAATGATGAAGAGCAAACGTTATGAAGTGTGAGTTTAGGGAAATCCCTATCGTTTACAACACTAGTAATGTAACAACGCATTTTCAGTGGTGGCAGAAATAGTTGTTTTGGGACCACAATTCCGTTGAGTGAGTCAGTATTTTATTATTATTTATTTATAATTTATGGGGTTATTAAAAGGTCGTATTAAAATTTGGTTAGAAAATTTTAACATTTAGATAGTTAATTAAGTAAAAAGGACTGAATCGTAAAAGCTGCAAAAGTTAATTGCTATTAATTAATTGTGTTAAATGGTTGTGAACCAATGTTTTGAAGGCCTTAAATAAAAATTAAACCATTAATAGTTATAGTGGACAGTGTGGGTCATTATTTAGTTAAACTTTTTGTCTAAGTAAAAGGGGTCATTTAGTAAATTAGTAAATAGAAAAACATAAACAAAAATAAAACAAAAACATCATCATTCTCATTAGCTCTCACCACCGAATTTTGTTAAGAGAAACTCCATGGGAGAATCAGTTCTACCTTGCACGTGAGTAAAATTTTAGTCCATTTTTAATAATTTTTCACGTTTTTGAAATTTTTATAGCTCAATTTAGTTAATCCAAGGACTAAATTGTGAAACCATCCAATATTTAGAAGTTTGTCATGGTTTATATTACATGTTTTTTTTTATGTTAAATAGTTTAGTATTAAGCTTTTTGTTGAGTTTAGATTAGTTTGAGTTGTAATTTTGGTTGGTTTTAAGTTAAGGACTTATTTGTTAAAATAGTAAAGTTAGCATGAAATTCTTGGGAAAATATGATAATTATGGGCTGCATAAGGACCCCTGAAAATTCAGTTAAGCTTGGAATTTTTTTAATTGTGATAATTTTGAAGTTTTAGTTTTAGGGGGTAAATAGTATAAAGGTAAAAGTTTGGGTAAATGTATAAAATATTATTAAAGAGTTAATTACATGATTTAAAGTGTTATAAGATGTTAAATTGAATTAATTGAATTAAATTATCATATTTAGATCAAGAAATGAGTAAATCGGTCGATAATTGTGGGAAAGGAAAGGTTATTGAATAGTCGTCATCAGTTACCAGTAGTCACATCATAGGTAAGTTCGTATTATGTAATTTATGGTTTAATTAGTTTCTTTTTACCTATTTATTGAAGTAATAGGCATTATTGTGATAATTATTGAATACTTAGTTTTATGAAAGATTATTATTAAGATTAAAATGTATTAGAAATGTATGAAGGGCCCGTGTGAACTTGGTAAATAGTCAGAATACAAATGACAAGTCATTAGGAAGAAGCAAGCTTTAAGCCAATGTATTTGTAATAGGCCTTGGGCATAGTAGGCTTTGAGCTGGTGAATAATTATATTAGGTACATCATACGGTTAATGGATACCGTACCGAAAGCTTGAGGTCAAGCATATGTTGCAAATTCCCTGAAGCTTGAGGTGTCGATTAATTTCCCAGAGTTGACCTGTTTGGATATTACTCTTCCGCATATTCGGAATGGTTTATAATTTTTCTCCAATCCAATTGATTGTTTACATATCATATCAAAATTTAATAATATGGTGAATTGATGGTGTGAATGCTATAGGTTGAATTGTCTTGGTTGGTTAAGATAGGTGAATTATGATCATTGATCTTGCATTATGCTATTGTATTATTGAATTTAAATTGTTAGGTATGATATGTTGAATTTCATGAACTTACTAAGATTTGCATGAGCTTACCTCGTTTTGATTTTATTCCTGTAGATTTGTCGGGATAGTGACATTGATTGGATTAGCTCAGGAGATCACACACTATCCATTATCCTTTCAGTAGTTTTTTTTGTTGTTTTGAAACAGTTAAAAGTGGCATGTAATTAGGGTATCCATATGTATATATTTTAAGCCTTTAGTTGTTAAGTAACTTATCGTGGAATGGTAGCTTTTAATTGATATTTTCGTACTTGTTTGATGTGGTTAGTGTAATATGTTAATTAATGGTAGCTAGCATTTGGTGTTTTCGGTGAATTTGAAATGGTCATTATATGTGTTTGAGTAAGAATGTTGTGCTTGTAGAATGGATGTTAGTGAATTGGTATGTTTAAGCTATTATGAAATAGGAGATTGTGGTACTTGTTTATAGTTTAAATTGCTGTTTGAATTGTAGTGCCAATGAGGGCATATTGGTTAGGTACATAGGTTGATTGTGAATTTGTATGTTTTGGTTTGTTTAGGCACATTTTGGATGAGTTTGATTGTTGGTTATTGCCTAGCTTGGAGCCCAAGCATTTGGATATGAAATGGCTTGTTATTTGAAGGTAATTTTGGGTACACATGGCCTGTGACACGGGCTGCCACATGGTCATATGACACTGGCATGTGATCCTTTAATTTTGGTGCATGAGTTGTCCACACGTAACATTGAGTTACACGACCTGGCGACACGGCCATGTGACCCTAACTTCTAATCCTACACGGCTAGACAACACGGGTATGTAGAGTAGTCACACGGCCATGTGTGGGGTCACATAGGCTGGCCTCTATCACATGACCTGGCTACATGACCGTGTGACCACTTTTTACACTTTTTCGTCAAAATTTCATAAAAGTTATAGTTTAATCTAGAATTGATCCCAATTTTTTTTAAATGTGTCGTTAGCTCAATTTAGGTCTCGATTTGATTAAAAAGCATGGAAATGATTATTGTTGATGTATATTTGATTATGTTTGATATGAAATATGTTTTAGATTAAGGTTTTACAGTTATAATACCTTATAGCTTCGGACGATGACCGGACTAGGTATAGGGTGTTACATTTAGTGGTATCAAAGCTACAATTTAGTCAGTTCTAGGACTGAATGTAGCATGTATTGAGTCTAGATATACATTCCACTTTATAACATGTGATAATGTGATGGCTTTTGATCAATTTGAATTGTTTTTATATAGATAAAATATGAAGTTTGGATCCAATTGAGCAGATTCCGAAGAGATAGAGAGCTTTATTCCAGCCACCAATCAGGAGGCTATTTAGAATAAGCTCGAGTCACAAGGGCTCAAAGATATGGAACCAAACACCTTTCTCTGTATGATGAATGACATGTATGATGCTTATTTGAAAATTAATTTTCTAGCTCAACAACGTCACCCCCTTCATCCTCAAAGCTCGACCCAACAGAATGTTAAGAGAATTACTATTGATAAAGTTAAAAAAATGTGAGGCAGTAGAATTTTGTGCTAATGTGAGTGATGACCCAACTAAAGTCAAGTACTGGTTAAAGCATACTCAAAGGATGCTCGATGAAATGTTGTATTCGGCTCAATACTCTTTAAAATGTATTGTGTCATTGTTAAAAGAGGAAGCATTTCAATGGTGGTCCATGTTAAATGCAGTGGTACAGAAAGAAAGAATTAGTTGGGATTTCTTTAAAACCAAGTTTCGAAAGAATTATATCAGTAAATAATATTTGGAGAGAAAGAATAAAGAATTTCTCGAGCTAAACCTATTACGGACACTATGAGTTATTAGCTATGTCATTCGTGTTGACTAATGCTCTAGTAGCTTTTATAGATCTGATGAATCAAGTTTTTAGTCGTATCTCGATAGATTTGTGGTTGTTTTTATCGATGATATTTTGATTTATTCTAGAAATGAATCCGATCATACCCAACAATTGAAAATTGAATTACAGACTTTACGTGAAAAATGATTATACCCAAAGTTTACTACATGTGAGTTTTGGCTCAAAAAGGTTGGATTTCTCGATCATGTATATTAGTTGAGGGAGTACAAGTTGATCCGAGCAAGATTTCTACTATTTTGAATTGGAAGCCTCCACGGAATGTCTTGGAAGTACACAATTTTTTAGGTTTGGCAAGATATTATCAACGTTTTGTCAAGAATTTTCGATAGTAGCTTTACCATTAACAAAGTTGTTACAAAAAAGATGTTAGTTTTGTGTGGTCCAACAAAGTTTTGACCAGTTGAAAAGTATGTTGACAAAGATACCAATTTTAGCTCAGCTTGAATCAGGCAAAGAGTTTGTTGTGTTTAGTGATACTTTCTTAAATAGTTTGGGATGTGTTTTTTATGCAGGAGGGAAAAGTGGTTGTGTATACTTCCCGACAGCTTAAAACTTACAGGAAGAATTATTTGACTTATGATCTTGAGCTTGCTGTGGTGGTGTTTACATTGAAAATTCGATGTTACTATTTGTATGGTAGGAAATGTCATGTCTTTACGGGCCATAAAATTTTGAAATATCTGATGACCAAAAAAGAGTTGAATTTGCGTTAATGAAGATGGATTGAATTACTAAAAGATTATGATATGGTAATAGATTATCTTTCGGGTAAAGCAAACATCGTTGCTGATGCTTTGAGCCAGAAGTACATTTTTGCTCTTCGATCAATGGATGCTCGACTTAGTTTAGAATGTGACAGATCAATTTTAGCTGAGTTCTGGGTTAGGACTTTATTTTTGCATAGAATTCGAGAATTAAAAACTAAAGATCCGAACTTGTTGGCTAAGCGGGAAATGGTTGAAAATGGTCAGGTAGCTGATTTCAGTATTAGAGTTTATGGTAGTTTGTATTTTTGTAATAGATTGTGTGTACCGGATGATCCACAATTGAAACAAGATATCTTAAATGAAGCTTATAAAAGTTCTTATTCAGTACACTCGGGTAGCACGAAAATGTATTGCGATTTGAAATAAAGATACTGGTGGCCAAGATTGAAAGTTTGTGTCGAGATTTCTTGTGTGTCAACAGGTAAAATTCGAACACCAAGTTCCATCTGGTTTGTTATAGCTGATCATGACTCCCGAGTGGAAATGGAAACGTGTTACTAAGAATTTTGTATTAGGATTATTGTTAACATCGAGAAAGAAAAATGCGATTTAGGTTATCCTTGATCAGTTAATGAAGTCTGAGCAATTTATACATGTACGAACAGATTTGTAACACCCTGAATTTGGGCCTAGAAGTTTTGGGCCTTGAGCATGGGAGCGGTTGAAGGCAGCTTATAATATTCTGTTGTGCATGCAAATTTCGTTAATGAAGGCTTGTTTTAGTGGTTAAGTGTGTTGAGAAGTGTTGGAGAAGTCCTGGGTTTAAACCTGGACTCTAGCAAAAAAATTTGGTTTAAGGTGAATCAAACCCTGGGTGTAGTAGGTAGGCCTTAAGAATATTGTTGGAGAAATTGTGACACAAAAAACCTTATGGCTTAGTGGCAAGTGGTGTGTAGAGCATTTGAGGGGAGGCATGGGTTCGAATCCCATAGCAAGCAAAGAGCATTTATTTTGCTAACAGGGGGCGACAAGAGTTGGTGTTGAATTTAAACTCTGATGTTGGAGGGATCCCACATCGGGAAGCTAACATAAGAGTGGATGGGAAGCTGGCTTTAAATAGAGAGAACCATGAGGAGAGTAAAGGTACCTTTCTTGGCTGATCCCTTTCGCTTTATGGCGTGCTCGTTTGGGTTGGGCGTCGGCTAAGAGTGCTCGGAGCGTGGATTAACTCCAGTCTCCAATCAGGTGTGTATTTATCACTACTCTTGTTGTTGGATGGCTACTTCGGGCCGGATGGGCCGAAAGGGGCCATGTGGGCCCAATGGGCCTACGGGCCCAATTGGATAAGTTGTTTGATTGTGTAGTAAATATTGGACTAGGCTAGGTGAATCGCATATCTGTGGCTAGGTTTGGGCTAAAAGGGCCACACGAGCGTGTGGGCCCATTTGGGCCGAGAATAGGCTTTAGGCCCATTCGTATTGTTATCCATGTTTAGAATATTTTAGTTTACTAATTACTGAAATGCCCTCGACTTGTAAAATTACCAAAGTACTCCCGATTTACAGAATTTCCGTTTTACCCTCGATTTACAGAATTACCGTTTTACCCTTAGTTTATAGAATTACCGTTTTACCCTCGATTTACAGAATTATCGTTTTACCCTCAGGTTATAGAATTACTATTTTACCCTCGATTTACAGAATTACCGTTTTACCCTTAGTTTACAGGATTACTGTTTTACCCTCGATTTACAGAATTATCGTTTTACCCTCGATTTGTAAAATTACCGTTTTACCCTTGATTTACAGAATTACTGGTTTACCCTCAGTTTACAAAATTATCGTTTTACCCTCGATTTATAGAATTATCATTTTACCCTTGATTGTGAAATTACTGAAATACCCCTGTAGGGTAGAATTTCCGAAATACCCCTATAGGGTAGAATTACTGAAATACCCTTATAGGATAGAATTACCAAAATACCCCTGTAGGGTAGAATTATCGAAATACCCTTGTAGGGTAGAAATACTGAAATACCCCTGTAGGGTAGAATTACTGAGATACCCTTGTGGGGTAAAATTACCATTTTGCCCTTAGGGTGTTAAATGACTGTTTTGCCCTTGTGGGCAAGTGACTGACTTGGACTGTGTGTTTGAAGGATTTGATTGTGAATATATGTTGGTGATATGAATGACTTGACTGTGATTGTTTGATTCAAATATGGGCATGACATTCTGCATACCTGACATGTTGCATGGGTTGGGATTTTGTACGGAGGAAGCATTCTGGTGGCTATGCCACAAATATCTGTTCTGGTGGCTCTGCCACAATATCTGTATTTGGTGACTCTGTCACAATATCTGTTGACCGATCGATGGCTAAGTGTCGATCACGCTACCGAAGGCTGTGTGCCGTTGTTGTGGGCTTCATGCCGATTATAGACCCGTTATTAATGGCTCTGTGCCAACCTAAATATGGCTTTGTGCCATCTTGACTATGGCTTCGTGCCAAACGTATTTACCTGTAGCTATGTGCCTAACATATTTGTTGACGACTTTGTGTCGATCATATTTACCGAAGGCTGTACGCCAGTTATATTACCGTCACTGATGATGTGCCGAAGTTATTACAGTTATCTATGGCTTTGTGCCACGTATTCTGTTAGGTGGGTTTGCCACATTATCTGATTCTGGTGGCTTTGCCACAATATCTGTATCTGGTGACTCTGTCACGATATCTGTTCTGGCAGCCATGCTGTAAATTCTGTGGTGTGTAGCGGATGGGTGGGTTGAGTTGTCTCCCTACATGGTGTAAGGTTGGTACGGAGGTGTATACGGCTGGATTAGGTTGGGATTGCATTCACATTCTGATTCTGATTCTGTCACCTAATTCTGATTCTGATTCTGATTCTGTTACTAATACTGATTCTGATTTTGATTCTGTTACTGATTCTGATTCTGATTCTCATTTTGGTTCCAATTCTGATAATGTTTCTTATTCTGTAATGGGCTAAGGTCCATCTGGTACTATCTGTTGTAATGGGCTAAGACCCGATTGGTACTGAAATTGTAAGTAAGGCTGGGGCCAGACTTTTAATTCTTTTAGATGACTGACTATTCCTTTTTATAGTAGGGGATTTCACACTAAGTTTTCGTAAACTCACCCCGTTTATTAACCTTTCAGGAAATTTCCAGCCTTAGATGGATCGGGGTTGCTAGGGGCTCGGAGGAAGCCACACACACTGTTTATGTTACAGTTTTGATTATTACCTTTAAATTATTTTATGTGGGTTGTAGTAAAGCCGTTGTAATTTTCTGGATTTCAAATTTGGAATTTTATTTATTGTTCTTATAATTGCTAGTATTAGAACACGATTTTCCAAAGCAACTACTGTTATTCAAAACATCACGTAACCGCAATTGTTTTTAAAGTAAGTTTCTGCAACTACCAAGATTTTTACAAAGTTGTTAAGAATGTTATTCAGCTGAGGTTTTCTAACAAGGTTTAAAAAGGGTATAAGTTTTTAATTATTAAGAAGGGTTTTTAATGGAAACATGGTTTTCGAAAAACACTTCAATGTGACACTCCAAGTTCGAGCCAAACTTCTAGGCCGGGTTTGGGGTGTTACAAGATTAATCGCTTGAAAAATTAGTTGAACTATATGTCTCTGAAATTGTCTGATTGCACAGTGTTCCGTTGTCGATTATTTCAGACTGCGACGTGATATTTACCTCCAGATTTTGGAGTAAGTTACACGAGGCCTTGGGTACCAAATTGAAGTTTAGTACAACTTTCCATCCACAAATGGATTATCAATCAGAATGAATGACTCAGATACTCGAAGACATGCTTCGATGTTGTATACTTGAATTTGAGGGTAGTTGGGAAAAAAATATTCCGTTAGTAGAATTTGTTTATAATAACAGTTACCAATCAAATATTAAAATGGCACCGTATGAAGCTCTGTATGATCGAAAATGTAGAATTCCATTATATTAGACAGAGTTGAGTGATAGAAAGATTTTTTGCATTGATGTAATTCGCGATACTAAAGATAAAGTCAGAATTATTCGAGATTGTTTGAAAGCTACTACAGATCGTTAGAAAATGTATGCTGATCTCAAAAGAAAAGACATCGAGTTTCAGGTTGGCGAGAAAGTATTCTTGAAAGTTTCACCCTAGAAGAAGATTCTTCATTTTGGACGAAAAGGGTTTATTTGCACGTATAAGATTATTTAAAGAATAGGTCTAATTGTATTTTGTTTGGCATTACTGACAGAACTTGAAAAAATCCATAATGTTTTTCATGTGTAGATGCTGGGACAATACAAATTAGATCCTTCGCATGTGATTTCTCTAGTTGAGATAGAGTTGCAACCTGATATGTCGTACAGTGACGAACCAATTAGAATATTAGCTTGGGAAGTTAAAGAGCTTAGAAACAAATAGATATCTTTAATAAAAGTTCTCTGGCAACGTTAGGATGTTAAGGAAGCCACTTGGGAACCCAAAAAAACTATGAGAATGCAATACTGAAAGCTTTTTCTCTAGGAAGATTTTTGGAGATAAAAATTCCTTTAGGGGGAGAGTTGTAACAACCCATTTTCAGCGGTGTCGAAAATAGTGATTTTGGGACCCGAATTCCAATAAGTGAGCTAATATTTTTATTATTAATTAATTATAAGGTTATTATAAGGCCGTATTAAAATTTGGTTAGAAAATTTTAACATTTAGATAGTTAACTAAGTAAAAGCTACAAAATGTAATTACTATTAGTTAATTGTGTTAAATGGTTGTGAACCAGTGTTTTAAAGGCCTTAAATAGAAATTAAACCATTAGTAGTTATAGTGGACAGTGTGGGTCATTATTTAGTTAAACTTTATGGCTAAGTAAAATGGGTCATTTAGTAAATTAGTAAATAAAACAAAAACATCATCATCCTCGTTAGCTCTCGCCACTAAATTTTGTTAAGAGAAACTTCATGGGAAAAGCTTGAGGTTTGATTATCAATTTTACCTTGCATGTGAGTGAAATTTTAGTACGTTTTTAATAATTTTCACGTTTTTGAAATTGTTATAGCTCAATTTAGTTAATCTAAGGACTAAATAAATCGTCTAATATTTAGAAGTTTTCCATGGTTGATATTGAATTTTTTTTATGTTAAATAGTTTAGTATTAAGCTTGTTGTTGAGTTTGGATTAGTTTGAGTTGTAATTTTGGTTGGTTTTAAGTTAAAGACTCATTTGTTAAAATAGTAAAGTTAGCATGAAGTTCTTGGGAAAATGTGATAAATATGGATTGTATAAAGACTCCAGAAAATTCGGTTAAGCTTGGAATTGGTTTAATTGTGATAATTTTGAAGTTTTGGTTTTAGGGACTAAATAGTATAAAAGGTAAAAGTTTGGGTAAATGCATAAAATATTATTAAAGAGTTAATTACATGATTTAAAGTGTTATAAAATGTTAAATTGAATTGAATTATCATATTTAGATCAATAAATGAGTAGATCAGTCGATAATCGTGGGAAAGGAAAGGTTGTTGAATAGTCCTCGTAAATTACTGGTAGCCACATCATGGGTTAGTTCTTATTATGTAATTTATCGTTCAATTAGTTTCTTTTTACCTATTCATTAAAGTAATAGTCATTATTGTGATAATTATTGAATGCTAAGTTCGACGAAAGATTATTATTGAAATTGAAATGTATTGGAAATGTACGAGGGGCCCGTGTAAACTTGGTAAATTGTTGGAATACAAATGACAAGTCATTAGGAAGAAGCAGGCTTTGGGTAGATGTATTTGTAATAGGTCTTGGGCTTAGCAAGCTTTGAACTGGTGTATTTGTATCAAGCCTTGGGCTTAGTAAGTTTTGATGGTGTAAATGTTATAGGTTAAATTGTCTCAGTTGATTGAGATAGGTGAATTATGATCATTGATCTTACGTTATGCTCTTGTATTATTGATTTTAAATTGTCGGGTATGATATGTTGAATTTTACAAACTTACTAAGCTTTGTATGAGCTTACCTCGTTTTGATTTTATTCTTGTAATTTTGTCAAGATCGTGATATCGATTGGATCAGCTCAGGAGATCACACACTATCTGCTATCCTTTTGGTAGTCTTTTTATTTTTTTAGAACGGTTAAAAGTTACATGTAATTAGGGTATCCATATGTATATATTTTAAACCTTTAGTGAATAAGTAACTTATGGTGGAATGGTAACTTGTAATTGTTAATATTGGTACTTGGTTGATGTGGTTGGTGTAATATGTTAATTAATGGTATTTAGCATTTGGTGTTTTTGGTGAATTTGAAAAGATCATTGTATGTGTTTGAGTAAGAATGTTGTACTTGTAGAATGGATGTTAGTGAGTTGGTATGTTTAAGCTATTATGAAATAGGAGATTGTGGTACTTGTTTATGGTTAAAATTGATGTTTGAATTGTAGTGCCAATAAGGGTATATTGGTTAGGCACATAGGTTGATTGTGAATTTGTATGTTTTGGTTTGTTTAGGCACATTTTGGATGAGTTTGATTGTTGGTTATTGCCTGGCTTGGAGCCCAAGCATTTGGATGTGAAATGGCTTGCTATTTGAAGGTAATTTTAGGTACACACGTCCTATAACACGGGTTACCACACAGCTGTGTGACCCACACGGTCATACGACACGCCGTGTGATCCTTTAATTTTGGTGAATGAGTTTTTCACACGGTCATAGTGAGTTACACAGCCTGGTGACATGACCGTGTGACCCTAACTTCGAATCATGTACACAATTGGAGAACACGGGCGTGTGGAGTAGCCACATGGCCATGTTTGGGGCCATACAGGCTGGCCTCTGTCATACAATCGTGTGACCCTTATTTACAATTTTTCATCAAAATTTCATGAAAGTTACAACCATAATTGATCCCGATTTGTTTTAAATGTTTCGTAAGCTTGATTTAGGTTTCGATTTGATTGAAAAGCATCGAAATGATTATTAATGACTTATATTTGATTATGTTTTATATGAAATATGTTTTAGATTAAGGTTTTATAGCTATAATACCTTATAGCTCGGGACGGTGATCGAACTAGGTATAGGGTGTTACAAGTAAAGAATGTCTTTGTGGAAAAACTCTGAAAACGAAAACCTTTGTGGCGAGTACTGGATGTAAAGGATGCATTTGTAACGCCCCAAATTTCGGGAATTCTGTAAAAGTTGTAAAATTTAAAATTCTGTGTTCTGTTTGTTATGTGTAGGATTAATCATGTTGGTGGGCCTCTAGAAGGCCCAAGCTTAGGATAAAACTTGGTAGTTTTAATTAAATTTAATTCTATAAGAGAAAGGGGTTCTGATAAATTGGGCTTTTAGGAATTATTTGTGAAAAATGGATCACAAGGAAGCAAGTGGTAAAGTGGCATGTAACGACACTGGGAAGGATGTAATGGCGTGTGGGAGCTTGGGGAGGACCCAGGTTCAAGTCACAATGACAGCAAATTAAGTGATTAATTTTTATATACAGGAAAGGGAAGTAGTGGAACTGAAATAAAAGTCTGTCAGGAAGAGTTTAAGAGGGTAAGGGGATTGAATAAGGATAGAGATAAGGGAGGAAATCTAGGAGCTGATTGGGGTGAGCTGTGTTGGCCGAATTTTGGACTCTTGAGGAGCAAGAGGTGGCCGGCCAAGGGTTTCTTTAGGGGGTAAATTCGGCTAGGTTAAAGTGCCAGTATAAATTCGGCAATAGGGAGGGAGTTGTGCCGTTTGCTGCTTTTCTCACCTTCTCCCTTTAGCCATTTTTGCTTTCTTCTTATTCTCTTTCTCCATAGCCGAACCTTTCAAACCTCTTGTCCATCTCCACCCTACTCTACATCACTTTCCTCCATTAATTTTCTTAGACTAAAGCCGAACCTCAAATCTCGAAAGCTATATTCTTGTGTCGTTTTTCCAAAGCCATATTCCTCAATATGTTTTCCTTTTTGACCAACATTCCTCTCCTCTAAACCCCTAGCATCTGTCGACAACATTACCCAGGGTTATAGCCTCAAATCATTATTTTCTATATCACCTAGAAAAGCCGAAACTACTATAGAGTTAGGGACTTGTAGCCGAAACTTCAAAGCTTCTAGATTCAAGTTTTACCGTCGTTTAAAGGTTGAATCTGCATCAGATCTACGTGGAAAGCAGGAAGGAATAAGTGTGTCTTCTCAAGGGTTGGATCGAAGGCTCGGATCTTTGGAGCGATCAGACTTGGATCTAGCCATCGGATTTCGGCCAGAAGGCAGTTCGTGCGTGGATCTTGTCAGCAAGTCGTCACAATCAGGTGTGTAACTGACACCCATTCATAGGCTAGATCGGCAAAAGCCGAAAAGCTGAAATGCCGATAAGCCGATATTTTGGGCACTTGCGAGTGTGCGAATGCTCGTAAGACGTATGGGTAATTATTACTGGTAATCAAAAGTGATAAAACTGCAGTACGCTCTATTTTGTGCGTTTTGATATTCTGGGCTTAATGGGCCAAAACTGGGTTAATGGGCCAACGGGCCCAATTCAGTAAGAACACTCGGTAACTGTTTCTGGCTAAACGTAATGGCTACGATATGCATGAAAACCTTAGAAACAGTTAAATGTACTAGAATACCCCTATGTATGCAAAATTACCATTATACCCCTATGTATGCAAAATTACCGTTATACCCCTAGGGTTAATTTTGTCTGAAAAGCATGATGAATTAAATCTGTATGATGTATGCCATGAATGTATATCTGTTGCATGGGGACATGGGTTATATTATGGAGGAAGCGTCTTGGTGGCTATGCCACAAATTATCTGTTCTGGTGGCCCTGCCACATATATCTGTTCTGGTGGCACTGCCACAAAATATCTGTATCTGGCAGCCATGCTGCATATTTCTGTGGCGTGTAACGGTTGGGTGGGTCGAGTAGTCTCCCCACATGGTGAAAGGATGGTATGGGGGTGTATGTGGTTGGATATGGTTGGGTTTCTGCATAAGCATGATATATCTGTTCTGGTGTGTTCTGGGCCTACGGGCTTTATTCTGATATCTGTTCTGGGCTGAGGCCAACTTATTCTTTCTCTGTGGTTTGAACTGATTTAGGCTATGGTTGGGTTGAATTACACACTGAGTTTTCCAAAACTCACCCCTTATTTTCATCCTCTCAGGTAATCCTCAACCATAGTGGGCTTGGAGCTATGAGAGATTTGGACTGGCCACATGTTTCTACGAACCTGGTTTCTGTCTGGTGAACTAGACGTCCTTTTAATTTCATTTATGGTTTTGGGTTTTAAGTGTAATAAGGCCGCTTAATTATTTTTATGGTTTTGTTTTACTTTTATTATTTTATTTTATTATGATGAAAGAAAACTATGATGACTAAGGTAAATGGGTTAGCTTTAGGACGCGTTTTCAAAAACATTAAGGGATTTCAAAATAACACGATTACAAGTAAGACTTCCGCTAAGCGAACGTTTTCAAACTTAATCATTTTCTTAAGATAGACATAACCAAACAGGTGTTCTCAAAATTATACGAGTCGTTAAGGTGTGGCAATGGTGGTGTGCATGTCTAGGATTGGTTCCGAAGGGAGCTTGGTACTTAAGCAGTCCGACGGACTCACCTCCTCTTTTCCTAGTTTCCTACCTGGTGCACAGCTTCTATTCACTTTAACCTACTTTTAAAAGTATCTTTACAACACCAACTAAGTTTTCCAAACTAAGTAATACGGAACGTTTTGAACGCATCGATGTGGCGCACCAGATCCGGTCATAACGTCTAGGCTGGGTTTGGGGTGTTACATTTAGTGGTGTCAGAGCCAAGTTGCAACAACTCGGCTGTGGAATGGGTTTACAAAAACGAAGATTTTTAAAAAAAAAATCGGTTTTTAAATCTGGACTTCTGAAGGTGGCATTCCGAATCTCCAGCCCAAGCCTGTAAGTATGCTGAATTTTTCTGAATATATTCTGAATTATCTGTCTGTACTGAAACTTTACTAGAATACTCTAGATAGGATGCTACTGAAACCCTAGAAAAGCTTGCTAAAAGACTGACACTGTAGTTAGACGTCGATTCTACGAAAACCATCTCTGAATTACTATTTGAATAATAAAACATCTGTAATAATCACTGGAATGCTAAAATTAATGCATAAAATTCGTAATCAGATTATACGATATGAGTACGCGAGCAGCTCGAGGTAGAGGCTGTGGACGAGGCCGAGGAAGAGCTCGAGCGGGATCTTCGTCTTCAGGACATATGCCAGCGGCAAAAGCACCGGTACCTTCGGCAACGGAAGTGGAATCTTATGATCATGGTGCCGGGGATGATGCCCTGTCGCAGGCAATGCTTCGAGTTCTAGAAAGGGTTACCGGGGCAAGTTCGGGCAACGGAATTCGAGGGTCGATTTTTGAACGACTCCGGGCTAATGGAGCAGAGATCTTTAGGGGCGTATCTGGTGTAGCCCCGAATGTGGTGGAATATTGGTTGGAGGCCACGGAACGAATTATGGATGACTTGGACTGTTCCGTGGAGCAGAAGCTGAAGGGGGCCGTATCGTTGCTGCGAGATGAGGCTTATCAGTGGTGGCTCACCGTGAGGGATGGAACCCCAGCTGATAGGGTTACCTGGGAGCTGTTTAAGACAGCCTTTAAAGGAAAGTACGTCGGGGCAAGTTATGTGGACGCCCGTAGGAAGGAATTCCTGAATCTAGTCCAAGGAGGCAAAACTGTTGCTGAGTACGAGGCTGAATTTCTGAGGCTGAGTAGGTATGCTGTGGGAATAGTTGCTACGGAGTATGAGCGTAGCGTTCACTTTGAGGATGGACTCAGAGATGACCTTAAGGTGCTGATTGCTCCGCAGAGGGAGCGTGACTTCGCGGTTCTGGTGGAAAAAGCTAAGATCGCTGAGGAGGTAAGGCGTACTGAGAGGCAGAACCGTGAGAAAGATCGGAACCATTTCCGGAAGGATTCTGGACCGTCGGGTGGAACAAATAAGAATGCCAAAAGGGCGAGAGTGGAGGATCCAGTTCGAGCCGTTCCGATGAATGTGGTTAGACCGCCAATTTGTGGGGACTGTGGTAAGGTACACCTGGGTGAGTGTAGGAAATGTTCTGGTGCTTATTTCTGATGCGGATCTATGGAGCATAGAGTTAAGGACTGTCTACAAAGAGCTGATCAGGCTCAGGTTGCTGTACAGAGGGTTGTTCAACCCATGAGAGGTGGACCACAACCACCGAGAGGACGTGGACAAGGTAGGGGCGGAAATGGAAATGGAAATGGTCGAGGTCGAGGAGCGTCTGGCAGGGGAGCCGAAAATGCTGAGGCTCGACAGCAAGCGTTGGTGTATGCAGCTCGTCGTCGAGAGGAGGGCGACGCACCTGATGTCATAACTGGTACGTTCTTAGTTTCTAATATGCCGTATACTGCCTTGGTGGATATTGGATCTACTCATTCTTATGTTGCGTGTGCCATATCTGGGTCTTTGGGAGTGCATTCTGAGAAGATAGTGAGTGGGGTATCTGTGCTAAGTCCCTTGGGTCAATCGGTTAGGGTAGACAAGCTGTATAAGGATGTACCCTTAGAAACTCAAGGTAGGATCTTTCCTGGCGATCTAATGGAGTTGCCGTTTGGAGAGTTTGATCTCATTCTGGGAATGGACTGGCTTGTTAAGCATAAGGCGACTCTGGATTGTGCTGATAAGCGAATGGTGCTAAGGACCACGGAAGGGGATGAGGTTATGGTGATAGGTGAGCGAAGGGACTATTTGTCTAATGTAATATCGGCATTGAGGGCGGAAAAGTGGATTCGAAAAGGGTGTGAGACCTATTTGGCATTTGTAAGTCAAACAGATGTAGAGGGGCTGACAGTGGATAAGGTTAGAACTGTAAAAGAGTTCCAAGATGTCTTTCCGGAGGAGCTTCCGGGATTGCCTCCAAATCGGGAAGTCGAATTTGGAATGACCTGTTGCCTGGGACAGCACCAGTGTCCATTGCACCATATAGGATGGCACCAAAGGAGTTAGTGGAGTTAAAGGCGCAAATTCAAGAATTGTTGGATAGGGGCTTTATTAGGCCAAGTGTGTCTTCATGGGGAGCACCGGTGCTATTTGTGAAGAAGAAGGATGGGACGATGCGTATGTGCATTAACTATCGCCAGTTGAACAAACTGACGATTAAGAATAAGTACCCTCTGCCAAGGATTGACGATCTGTTCGACCAGCTTAAAGGAGCTTCTGTATTTTCCAAGATCGATCTTCGATCTGGGTATCATCAGTTAAGGGTCAAGGAGGTAGATATTCATAAGACAGCATTCAGGACTCGTTATGGTCATTATGAGTTTCTGGTTATGCCATTTGGACTAACAAACGCTCCTGCAGCGTTTATGGATCTAATGAATCGTGTGTTCCAACCATTTCTGGATCGGTTCATGGTCGTCTTTATTGACGATATTCTGGTATATTCTGAGACCGAAGCAAAACATGATGAGCATCTCCGCACTGTGTTACAAGTGTTAAGGGAGAAAGAACTTTATGCGAAGTTCAGCAAGTGTGAGTTCTGGTTGAGGGAGGTAACCTTTTTGGGGCATGTGGTCTCCGCAGAGGGGATTAGAGTGGATCCTCGAAAGATTAAAGCAATTTTGGAATGGAAACCACCTAGGTCGGTTTCAGAAATTTGAAGTTTCCTAGGATTGGCAGGTTATTACAGAAGGTTTGTGGAAGGTTTTTTTGTGATGGCAGCACCTCTCACAAAACTTATAAGGAAAGGAGTACCGTTTGTTTGGATGGAGAAGCAGCAAGAAGCTTTTGAGAGGTTAAAGAAAGTTCTGACTGAAGCACCTGTGTTAATTCAACCAGAGTCTGGAAAATATTTTACTGTGTACAGTGATGCATCACACGTAGGTTTGGGTTGTGTGTTGATGTAAGAGGGTAAGGTGGTGGCTTATGCGTCTTGACAACTTAAGCCTCACGAAGGGAACTATCCTACTCATGATTTGGAGTTAGCAGCAGTGATCTTTGCACTTAAAATCTGGAGACACTACTTGTATGGGGAAAGGTGTATTATATACACAGATCATAAGAATCAGGTATTTGCTGACTCAGAAGGAACTGAACCTTAGGCAAAGGAGATGGATCGAGTTGCTTAAGGATTATGATTGTTCAATTGAATATCACCCAGGCAAGGCTAATGTGGTGGCCGATGCTCTAAGTCGTAGAGCTGTATCTGATCTGAGAGCAATGTTTGCTCATCTAAGTCTATTTGACGATGGAAGTCTGTTGGCTGAATTGCAAGTAAGGCCAACCTGGGTGGATCAGATTAAAGAGAAGCAGTTGAAAGATGAGTCTTTGGTCCCTCGTTTTCAACAAGTTAAGGAAGGGGAAACTTTTGAGTTTGGGATAAATGATGAAGGGGTTCTGTGTTTCCTAGGAAGAATTTGTGTTCCGAAGGACTCTGACTTGAGACAGTCAATTTTGAAGGAAGCTCATGGGGGACTTTGTGCCATGCATCCTGGAGAGAATAAGTTTTACCATGACTTGCGAGAACTGTATTGGTGGCCTGGACTCAAGCGAGAGGTAACGGAATTTGTGGGGAAATGTCTAGCATGCCAGCAAGTGAAAGCTGAGCATCAGTTACCTTCTGGATTATTGCAGCCAGTAAAAATACCACTTTGGAAGTGGGAGAGGGTAACCATGGACTTTGTGAGTGGGCTACCCTTGACACCATCGAAGAAAGACTCGATACGGGTGGTTGTGGATAGGTTGACCAAGTTGGCTCATTTTATACCTGTTCGCACAGACTTTTCTCTTCAGAAGTTAGCCAAGTTGTATGTGGCAGAGATTGTCCGACTGCATGGAGTTCCGGTTTCGATTATCTCTAATCGGGATCCTAGATTCACATCTCGGTTTTGGCAAAAGCTGCATGAGGCGTTGGGAATGCGATTGAACTTTAGTACGGCTTTCCATCCCCAAACTGATGGTCAGTCGGAAAGAGTTATTCAGATTCTGGAAGACATGTTGAGGGGATGTGTTATTGATTTCCGAGGTAGTTGGGAGGATTACTTGCCTTTGGCAGAGTTTGCATACAATAATAGTTATCAGTCGAGTATTCAAATGGCACCTTATGAAGCACTGTATGGGCGAAGGTGTCGAACACCTAGTTGTTGGACTGAACTGGGGGAGCGACAAGTTCTTGGACCTGAGTTGGTGGCAGATACTGAGGATAAGGTCAAGTTAATTAGAGATCGGTTAAAGGAAGCGTCTGATAGGCAAAAGTCGTATGCAGATCTGAAGCGTAAGGAGATTGAATACTCAGTGGGCGATATGGTCTTCTTGAAGGTTTCACCTTGGAAGAAGATACTAAGGTTTGGCAAGAAGGGCAAGTTGAGTCCGCGGTTCATTGGGCCTTATCGGGTTTTGAAGCGAGTAGGCCCAGTGGCTTATCAGTTGGAATTGCCTCCAGAGCTAGACAGGATTCACGATGTTTTTCACGTCTCCATGTTAAGGCGTTATCGTTCTGACCCTACTCATGTCGTGCCGGTTGCAGAAATTGAGGTGCGAACTGATTTGACCTTTGAAGAGGAGCTTGTACAAATATTGGATCGAGATGTTAAGGTTCTGAGGAGGAAATCAGTACCATTAGTGAAAGTGCTTTAGCGTAACCATGGCAGAGAAGAAGCTACTTGGGAGCCAGAGGAGGCAATGCAACAACAATACCCTCATCTGTTCGGATCAGGTAAATTTTGAGGACGAAATTTCTTTAAGGAGGGTAGAGTTGTAACGCCCCAAATTTCGGGAATTCTGTAAAAGTTGTAAAATTTAAAATTCTGTGTTCTGTTTGTTATGTGTAGGATTAATCATGTTGGTGGGCCTCTAGAAGGCCCAAGCTTAGGATAAAACCCGGTAGTTTTAATTAAATTTAATTCTATAAGAGAAAGGGGTTCTGATAAATTGGGCTTTTAGGAATTATTTGTGAAAAATGGATCACAAGGAAGCAAGTGGTAAAGTGGCATGTGACGCCACTGGGAAGGATGTAGTGGCGTGTGGGAGCTTGGGGAGGACCCAGGTTCAAGTCACAATGACAGCAAATTAAGTGATTAATTTTTATGTACAGGAAAGGGAAGTAGTGGAACTGAAATAAAAGTCTTTCAGGAAGAGTTTAAGAGGGTAAGGGGATTGAATAAGGATAGAGATAAGGGAGGAAATCTAGGAGCTGATTGGGGTGAGCTGTGTTGGCCGAATTTTGGACTCTTGAGGAGCAAGAGGTGGCCGGCCAAGGGTTTCTTTAGGGGGGTAAATTCGGCTAGGTTAAAGTGCCAGTATAAATTCGGCAATAGGGAGGGAGTTGTGCCGTTTGCTGCTTTTCTCACCTTCTCCCTTTAGCCATTTTTGCTTTCTTCTTATTCTCTTTCTCCATAGCCGAACCTTTCAAACCTCTTGTCCATCTCCACCCTACTCTACATCACTTTCCTCCATTAATTTTCTTAGACTAAAGCCGAACCTCAAATCTCAAAATCTCGAAAGCTATATTCTTGTGCCGTTTTTCCAAAGCCATATTTCTCAATATGTTTTCCTCTTTGACCAACATTCCTCTCCTCTAAACCCCTAGCATCTGTCGACAACATTACCCAGGGTTATAGCCTCAAATCATTATTTTCTATATCACCTAGAAAAGCCGAAACTACTATAGAGTTAGGGACTTGTAGCCGAAACTTCAAAGCTTCTAGATTCAAGTTTTACCGTCGTTTAAAGGTTGAATCTGCATCAGATCTACGTGGAAAGTAGGAAGGAATAAGTGTGTCTTCTCAAGGGTTGGATCGAAAGCTTGGATCTTTGGAGCGATCAGACTTGGATCTAGTCATCAGATTTCGGCAAGAAGGTAGTTCATGCGTGGATCTTGTCAGCAAGTCGTCACAATCAGGTGTGTAACTGACACCTTTTCATGGGCTAGATCGGCAAAAGCCGAAAAGCTGAAATGCCGAAAAGTCGGTATTTTAGGCACTTGCGAGTGTGCGAATGCTCGTAAGACGTATGGGTAATTATTACTGGTAATCGAAAGTGATAAAACTGCAGTACGCTCTATTTTGTGCGTTTTGATATTCTGGGCTTAATGGGCCAAAACTGGGTTAATAGGCCAACGGGCCCAATTCGGTAAGAACACTCAGTAAGTGTTTCTGGCTAAACGTAATGGCTACGATATGCATGAAACCCTTAGAAATAGTTAAATGTACTAGAATACCCTTATGTATGCAAAATTACCATTATACCCCTATGTATGCAAAATTACCGTTATACCCCTAGGGTTAATTTTGTCTGAAAAGCATGATGAATTAAATCTGTATGATGTATGCCATGAATGTATATCTGTTGCATGGGGACATGGGTTATATTATGGAAGAAGCGTCCTAGTGGCTATGCCACAAATTATCTGTTCTGGTGGCCCTGCCACATATATCTGTTATGGTGGCACTGCCACAAAATATCTGTATCTGGTGACTCTGTCACATTTTCTGTATCTGGCAGCCATGCTGCATATTTCTATGGCGTGTAGCGGTTGGGTGGGACGAGTAGTCTCCCCACATGGTGAAAGGATGGTATGGGGGTGTATGTGGTTGGATATGGTTGGGTTTCTGCATAAGCATGATATATCTGTTTTGGTCTGTTCTGGGTCTACGGGCTTTATTCTGATATCTGTTCTGGGCTGAGGCCAACTTATTCTGTCTCTGTGGTTTGAACTGATTTAGGCTATGGTTGGGTTGAATTACACACTGAGTTTTCCAAAACTCACCCCTTATTTTCATCCTCGCAGGTAATCCTCAACCATAGTGGGCTTGGAGCTGTGAGGGATTTGGACTGGCCACATGTTTCTACGAACCTGGTTTCTTTCTGGTGAACTGGACGTCCTTTTAATTTCATTTATGGTTTTGGGCTTTAAGTGTAATAAGGCCGCTTAATTATTTTTATGGTTTTGTTTTACTTTTATTATTTTATTTTATTATGATGAAAGAAAACTATGATAACTAAGGTAAATGGGTTAGCTTTAGGACGCGTTTTCAAAAACATTAAGGGATTTCAAAATAACACGATTACAAGTAAGACTTCCGCTAAGCGAACGTTTTCAAACTTAATCATTTTCTTAAGATAGACATAACCAGACGGTTTTTCTCAAAATTATACGAGTCGTTAAGGTGTGGCAATGGTGGTGTGCATGTCTAGGATTGGTTCCGAAGGGAGCTTGGTACTTAAGCAGTCCGACGGACTCACCTCCTCTTTTCCTGGTTTCCTACCTGGTGCACAGCTTCTATTCACTTTAACCTACTTTTAAAAGTATCTTTACAACACCAACTAAGTTTTCCAAACTAAGTAATACGGAACATTTTGAACGCATCGATGTGGCGCACCGGATCCGGTCATAACGTCTAGGCTGGGTTTAGGGTGTTACAGCATTTGTGGAAAAAATCTGAAAAAGTAAGCGTTTTGTGACAAACTCTGTTTAAGAATGCCTTTGTTGCAAATCTCTAAATAGAAAAACCTTTGTGGCGAGTACTAGATGTAAAGGATGCTTTGTGGCAAAACTCAGGACAAGAAAAGACTTTATGGTGAGTGCTGGATGTAACGGATGTCTTTGTAGGAACCTTTGTTTAAGAATGCATTTGTGGAAAATCTCTGAAAGGAAATGCCTTCGTGGCGATCTTTGTCAAAGGAAAGTCTATGTGGCAATCTCTGTAAAGGAAGTCTTCATGGCTATATCCAAAAAGAAATGTCTTCGTGCCGCAACCTAAGGACAGGATGCCTTGGTGGTAACTCTGTAAAGGAAAACCCTTGTCGCGAATACAAAGGAAGCCTTTGCGGCTATTTAAATAAAGGAACGCCTTTACGGAAAATTTTAAATGAATGAAGTGTAGGGAATTAGGAAAGAATGGCACGAACTGTCCTCTGAAAGTAAAGTAAAGATAGGACTTTGAAGGTACGGTAAGTGTAGGGGATAATGTATAGACAAGTAGAAGAAACTAAGTATCTAGCAAACTCTAAAAAAAAGACGCCGTATGTAAATGAGATGAGGAAAGAAAAGAACAGTGAAGCTAGAGCACGCCAGAATAAGTTGCGAATCCAGGATATGTGCTATAAGCATCTATAGATAGCACTTTAAAGTAAGTAAGATCTGGGCGAACTCTGTGTTAAGTAATGGGCGTAGTTTACCTCGCCCAAAGGTAGTGAAAAAATCAGTAAGTATAAAATAAGATTTTATGTCTATTAATAAGGTAAACAAAATGATTAAGGACTATGTAAATATAAGATTTAAGAAGGGATATAGAAAGTGGAGAAATTTTAAGTATAATAAGTTCAAAGGAAAGAAACAACCATTTGAGTTTGGACCTCGAAACTGGAGCTTAGTAGAGTAAAGGTTTAATGAACATGAAAGGAAGATAAGTTCTTAAAGATCCTGAGAGGAAGAAAAATGTCTAAAATAGAAAGGAGTAATTATAGTCTGTTAAAGGAAATCTTAATGAAGTAACCGCTAGATGGAATAAGGAAAAGTCAAAGGACACATGAAGGATATGTTAAGCATCTATTACACTTTGATATAATGAATCATGTATTTAAGGTTTAACTCACTAAGTTTTTATGAACTTACAAAGGTGATTTCATGTTTCAGGTTGTAAAGAAGTATGCTCCAAGAGGGACGACGTCAGGGCTACGCTAAAAAGAAGTATCGCGATGGGCTGATATACATACAGAGGAAGTTATGTGACGAGTTCAAGTTAGAGCATAAGTTGTTTAAGCAATGTTCCAATGTGTTTACAGTAAACTAAGGGATAAAATAGAGAATACTGAAATTTTATTATCATGAATTGTAAATGTAACCATACAATGTACACTCATAAGAGACTCTGTCACATTCATAGATAGAACTTTTACACAGGCAAAAAGCTTAAGTTACATCTCTTATTGATGTAACACCCAATACTCGAATTCGGTTCATCGCGTAGGGTGGAGAGTGTTACACTATCCATCCACCTATTTCTCCATTTCGCCATTTCTAACCTTGATGCTCGAACACTGCAGTGTCCCCTTCGTAACATCCATAGCTTCGCACATCATAATTTGCACCCTGCAAAGTCTAGATGGCGGTATACAGAAACTCCATTTCTCAAATCCTAACCTCACCTAACCTGTCAATAGTTTCCCCGCCGTACTTAGCTTTTATAAACATGCAATACACGTATTTCACACACATACTAGGGCACTATGTACCCATGCACATAATACACCAAATATTCAGACATCGAGACGTAGCCATCAGACATACATAATTCATACTTACAACACTCACATGCTTCTACTAGTCTATGCACTCATAGTATACCTATTCATCACTTTTTATTCACAATTAAGTTTTAAGAATTTTACGTAAGAATCAAAAAGATATTTCAATCTAAGACACAACACCATAGATCACCTAAAAAGTAATTCAACTGAATTCTTTTACCTTCTTCAGCTTAGCTTGTCCAAACACCAGAGCATCTTTCGACTTGGAAGCTAAGAGAAGCTAAGAGAGACAACCATTTATCGGTTTAACTAAATGGGGTTAGTATTAGAAACCCATAATCTTAAATTATACAGAAGCTTTGAGAGTCTTTACTCTACTTCTTCCTTAAATCCACGAGTCAGAGGGGTAAGGAAGCTTACTAGTTTCCTAATTTCTCTACTTCCAGACATCAAATCACAAGACAACTGTAACACGCAGAGCTTCCTTCAGCTTCATCCTTTTTCTTTTTTGGAGCGACTTAAGAAGATGATGCTTTAGAGAGAGAAAAATTGGTGAATAGAATTGAGTAAAATTATGTTTCCACACACACTATATATATACTCCATTGGCACGATCTCCACAAATCAATACCACCACTTAATCTTAATCATTTTATCTCCCATTATGGAACCAGTCGGTTCCAATCTAACTAAACCAGAATTGAAATCCAACTATTCTCAACCAGCCACTTAAGTTCTTAAATATCTCAATAGAGCTTGCAAATTTCTATTTCTATACAATCAGCTCCCAGACTCTTCTTTAAATTCGAGCCCTGAAGAGAGTCGGATGTGACATTATGGCTTAACATAGGCTGCTATGGCTCAACACAAGATGCGTGTCGTGAAATAGTAGTCTTTTTTGGACATTCCTGTCATGCTTTCGCCACTCGGGACTCTTGTGCAACACTCATCCTAAGTTCCTACATCAATTGAGCCTAAAATTAAGCATCCTACAACTTGAATACACAAATTAAACCTACCTAAGGATCGTGTCAGCCTAATAGGTTACTAATAGCAAAAATTATATCAAAAACACTTATTTTATTAACTTTTACTACTTAGCTACTAACTATTGAAAATTCAAGAATTAATTATAAAATGCCTAAAAAACAAGCTCCTTAAGTGCGGAAATATACCAAAGTGACTACTACATTTGACGTCAAGACACTCCTTATAGTCGTTAATATGCATTAAAAATGTAGATATATCATTTAATATAAATATATATTTAATAGTTATAGTAAGTAAATATATTATATATTTGGCAAATTATTTGATATACCATTTGTAGAGTTTTTTAGACTTCACAAGCAATTTGAGAGTATGACAAGTGTCATGCTTATTTATAATTTTTATTTTTTACAAAACCTTATAAATACTTTTCACACACTAAACCCGCTTGTGAAGTCTAAAAAACACCACATGCAATGTATAAGATAATTATTCAGCATATTTTATTTGATATGTAAATGTACAATCATGAATCAAATGTTGAAATAATAATTTAAAACAGTAAGTTTGATCATTTAAAAATTTATAAAGGAATGTTTGGTGTTTTCTCATATTATGATTTTAATTGAATGTAATTTTTAAGAATGTGATTGATGAAAAAGTTATTATCGGGAAAGTTATTTTATAACATTTTATATATATTGAAAAATATTGATTAAAATATAAAAAAAGTTACATTAACACGTTTGATACACTCAACACTTTCATGAGAATGTAATGGTACTTTGCAAAATCACTCCTATTAAATAAAAGATAATAATAATGTATTTTAACATTTTCAATAATTTTTATTATTAAAAAATCTTTGAATTAAATATTTAATAATATTTTCAATAATTTTTATTTTTAAAAAATATTTGAATTAATACACAAGGTTGCCTTGCTCACGTCTTTGTTGGATCCATTACATGAATATATTTAAAAAATAACTTATATATTAACTCAAGTTTGTGAATATGTAAAATTTGAAAAAATTTACTCATCATTACACTGTAGGAATAAATTCAAGTGTATTCATATTATATATATATATGACTTGAAATTATCTTTATACTAAAGTTTGATGTTAATGAAAAATATATTTTAAAAAATATTTATAACAAGAAAAGACATTTTTTTGAATCTTATTCCTAAACACACACAAAAAAATGATAATTTTGTCTTGGCAAATTCTTTTTATTTTATATTTTGATTGGAAAATAACTTTACAACTATTGGAATACATTGAAAGATATTAATTAAAATATCGAGAAAGTTACATTATCACGTTTGATTCATTAAGTATTTTCCTAGGAATGTAATGATAATTTATAAATTTATCCTTATTACATAAAATATAATATTTATATATTTAATTTTTATAATGAACTTTACTCTTAACCAATTTTTGGATTAAATAATTAATATTAAAATTTAATTGATACATTTTACATTATTTTTTTCCAAAGCCCCAATGTAACATAATTTACATATTGATAAAAAATAATTTACCTGAATATGACATGTAACTGTTTTGAAATTTGACTTATCACTTGTCTTATCCATTTTACTTTGGAATTGATTATCAATCATTTATTCATTCTTGAAAATCATTCTTGTAAAATTTTCAATCACATACAACACGTCATAATTTAAAGGTAAATTATGTAAAAAGGTTATGCTAAAAACAATGTTAGAGATAAGCTTGAACTTTAATTTTTTTTCCTTTTGCTTGAAAAGATTCATAAATACTATGTTCTCAATTAATGCACAGAAGAAAAGAGAAAAAAAATAGAATTTAATATTTAAACGATATAATATATAGATGATTCCGTTGAATAATTCTTTGAAGTAGTAAAGAATATCAAGTAGCAAGGAGGAGGAATGAGGCAATAGCTTCTTTTTCTTTTTTTTTTCTTTTTTTTTACCTTTATTAATAGATTAATACTCTAAACTAATATAAAATGAGAATAATTACTTGGAAAATGATTGCTTTCTATTACTAAATGTTATCTAAGTGTTAGATAGAATGGTAAGATAAATTACACTCCTTAAGAGATAATGTATATCCAAACCTTGAAAATAAATTAAGAGAAATAGTTACGGGGATCGCGAATGTGGATAATAAAACAAAAATGAAAGATATCAAAAAAATAAAATAATTCAAATGCATTTTATTATTTAATATGAATATATATTTTAAGAATAATATAAATATAATTTAAAATTAATATTGTATGATTTTAATATTTTTTATTGATTATTTAATAAAATATAATTTTAATTTATGTTTTATTGTTTATTCTAAAAATATTTTAATTGTTTCATATTTAAACAAATATTTTAATGGTTTTTTTCTTTTTATTCTAATATCTTGCGGTTGCGTTTAAATTAAAAACGTATAACACCATGGACTCTAAAAGATTCTTATCCCATCTTTCAGTTCACTCAGTTCCAGTAGGGAAGGTGGGCTTGCGCACGAGTTAGTATCAGAGAAGATAGCCCAGCCCACCACCCACGGGCTACGACTTGTTGGCTGTCGCTCTGGTGAAGTCCCAAAAGGATCCGATCTTATCGCTTCCCCTGGTCGGGTTCCCTTGAAGTTTCAATCAGATCAAGACTCAGCCTTGCACCATTTGGCTAACCGAGTTCATGGTATGCCTTTTTCCCTTCAGGTTTTAGGACTCCCCCTTTTTTTTTTGTTATATTATAACTTTGGTGAGTTGTTTGGGCTCTTTACAGAATTGGAACTGCTCTTAATTCATTTATGCTTCGTGCAGAAATTGAAATTTAGTGATTCACAGTGTAGGTTTTCTAAATTGGATCATTGAAAGCTTGAGCTTATAAGAAAGGGCCCAACTATCATGTTTAAGTTCTGACAGGTTCATTCATATCAATTCACTTAAATATGGAGGTTCAAGCAGTTCAATATGGAACTGAAATAATCTATTTCCTAATGTGTAAACAATTCCTTTGTGAAACTGCTCAAGGGATGAATGGATTAATATATTGAGCTGAAAAATACATGATTATATTTGTTACTATTATCACTAGGACTGTCAAGTTACTCTCAAGTTTCAACTGAAACTTTATATCGCCCGTTCTATCAATCCAGTAAATCTCTAATTAGCGCTAAATGAACGTATTTTTGAGTTAGCCAACGAGTCTTATGCTATTTTAGGGCAGCATAGGCTGGTGATAGTTTCTTATGTAGGACTGGGATTAATCTGGATGATGCATAAAGAGTTGCCAAAAAGGAGTAACCATCAAGAGTGAGAATAGATCCTGCTTCTTGTTCTGTTAATTAGTGAGCCCAGTATAACGTTAATGCCATTATAAGCTGGTGGCAGTTCCCTATGTTGGATTGGGATTGATGTGGATGACGCATAAAGAGTTGCCAAAAAGGAGTACACCATCAAAAGAGTGATGAGGGAAGCATATCCTGCTTCTTGTTCTATACGTGAGCTGCCAAGGAATCAGTCCCTTCCTAATGTCATTGGAGTCTAGTATAAATACTTTAAAAAAGAAAAAAAGGAGTCAAGTATAAATTAATGTCATGACTCACAAGAGGATTAACTATCTCCATATAATGGAATAGTTGCATGTGCATGCATACACAGGGTTTAAATGATAATTTTCCTTAGTAATTATCCCATCTGGTGGATTGGATAAAGTACCATCTGGCTACATGGTTATGATAATGGAAGCATTGTCCCCTTTTTAGAATTTGATGCTCTTTTCTAGGAAATAGATTCCAAATTGTTTCTCTAAGTATTCTTTTAATGCCTTTTATTTTGCTTGGTTCAACCCCAAATGGTTCTCCCATCTTCAATTTATAGCAAACAAGAATGCTTTGTTTCAAAGTGGTTGTTTGTTGTTGCTATGTTGATTTCCTTAAATTCTCCTTAATTGTAAGAACATTTGGACTTCTCGAAATATACTTGAATAGGCTACTTGCTTGTTTCTTGGGGTTAAAACTTTGTTTGACCATAAATTCGACGAGTACAAGTGCTCTCCAAGATTGCTTTTATTCTTTTTTTTAGGTCTGACAGATTTTTCTTTGACAAAGTTTATATTGTTAAGACTTCTAATGCCAAAGTAGGTAAAGATAAGTAACAAAAAGAAATTATCCCTATTTAAGATCATATCATCACTCAGTAAACTTGAAACGATCTTGTACTGTTCCCATCCATCTATGATTTGGTCTTCATCACTGTACTTGACATGCATATCATCTGTTAAATCACAACTCTTGAGGGATATTTGTAATTATGTTTTGCTCATTTTTCATTCGAAGGGGTGACATACTACATTTGTCAATGAAAAACAGAAGATGATAGATTAGGTAAAACAAAAGAGTTTGACATATGAACCTAGGGAAGGGAATAAGTAGAATTATTTCAAATGAATCCTTCAAGATTATAACACTTGTAATAGAGGTTTAGGAGGTTCCACCAAGTAGAACTGATCTAGTTTTTCATGATCCAATGAAAACATACTAGGTTTTAAGGTGGGCTGGAATGAGATATCTTTGGAGAATTTGAGGGTCAAAATCGAATCATAAGTGAAAAGAAGAGAGTTTGATGTACCCATTGCTGGTTCCTCCATCCCTCACACGTTTAGTGAACAACCATTTCTGCTTGTTTACAGCTTGGTTAGATCATTGGTGTAGTAATTTGCACCAGTGACTGGTATCAGTTTATTGATAGCACCAATCAGGTAATTTACATTTTGGATCATAGAACTTACTTCAACTTTCATATAAATCATAAACCTTTAGTTTAATCAAATTACATCATTCAACTTTTTTTTTTTAATAAATTAAGACACTTGTACTAACTACTAACACTGTTAACGGAAAAGTTGAGTCAACATTTTTACTTGGCATATTTCTTACATGCCATCAAAATAAATAATGTCCAGTTGGCATTATAAATAAATCTTTTAGGGTTTTTTTAAACCTTTGGTTTGAAAAACTGAAAGCTTTCTGAGTTTTATTTCATTGATAAAAAGAAAAAATCAAATAGTAGAACAAGTAAATTGAAGGGTTTACTAGTACAATATAAGAAAAGATATTCGGTTTTACATACTTCTGATTCTCTCAAGAAAAACCCAGATGAGAACTATATGTTCACACATGGTGGATGTTTTTGGAAGAACAGAATTGTATTTAACTTGAAACATCTCCAATGGTCAAAGACCAATTACACATATTTGATCATCATCATCATCATGCTAGGAATCCAAGCCTTTCCCCATTCTTTTTGGCCAGTTTATCGATCCTTGCTTCTGTTTAACATCAGGGATTGCAGAATTCACTAATTACCTAAAATAAATAACAAAAGATGAATTCAATAAAACCATCTCTTCTATCCTACAAGGTGTCTCAATGTCGCTAATTTAATTGGTTTTCTGTAGTGACTTGAGAAGAAAAAATAGAAACAATGGTTTCCTTCTTATCAGTCTCAAAAATGCAATAGAGACTAATTTTCCCAATAATTTACTCAAATCAGAGGTTTGAGAAAACCTAAAAAAAATATTTAAATGCCAACTAGACATTATTTTGATGACATTTAACAAATGCACCGAATTAAAGTGTAACTCGTATTGGTTGATGACTACCAAGCTTTGATAATTGGATTTTGTGGGAGCATTTGACAGAGTAACATTATAGGCAACGAAGTAGGTTCTGGTGCTTTTGCAGGAAAGAGCAAAAGGTTGATCATTTTGGCGACCATGCATTAGCAATACTCTTCTTCTTTGTAGAGGATGTAAAGAACCTGATACATGCTCCTCTGGTTTACCATGTGTATCTGTTGAATTCATAATTTAATTTACTGGGAAGGCAGCATCTTATCTTCCTTGTGTGAACAAACTACATTGACTCAAACTAATAGAAGCCAGTATGACCCCAAAAAATGATGGAAGTCGGTATCTCTTCTAGGCTAATGGTTTTGTCGATCAAATTGTGCTATGTGTTGAGATTGAGATTTGAAAATGTTCAGTAGTCACATTCTTTTGCCCAATTTGGAGGTATTCCCCTGTTTTTGTTTGCAAAATTTATTGATTTCTGCACTTAGCTTTGATATTAATTATGATTTTCTTCCCCAGTAAGGTGAATGAAGGGTGCCCTTTTCTTCTGGATTTTGAGGAAAATGTTAAAAGTGCTCTCAAAAATCTGAAAACAAGTAAGCACCCTTTGGTGGCCGAGATGTAGATGCACCCTCTCAAACATGGGCAATGTCAGCAGTCTCATCCAGAACATTTGGTTTATTCGGAAGAACCTACAGTGACATCCCAGTAATGCTTCCTCTAGTTGATATGTGCAACCATAGCTTCCATTAATGCCAATAAAATAAATTACCTTTATTTTCATAACTTCAATTAGTTTTGATTTGATGAAAAGCTCCAATAGGCTATAGTTTTCTCCTACATCTCTCATATCAGATTGTAGCTGAATGCAAGATCAAACAAAATGATCTTTTTTAGCTGTCAAGCGATTTAATCTTTCCTGCTGGGTAATGGATTTGTTATACCATCAAATCCATATGACTATATTTAGCTCAAGCATGAGGGCTGTCATGGATGCTAGATTATGTCTGCTGGTGTTTCTTCACCTAATTTCTCCTCTCCAGCTCCATGGCTGCAACAAGTTTTGGCTCAGCTTGATTTAGATGGAGAACCTCCAAATCTCAAGGTTATTTCTTCCCTTCATATTATTTTAAATATTATCCTCTTTTGGATTCTTTTCAACAAATTGAACAGTAATGTAATGCCTTCTAATGCTGAACAGTTTATGATTTGTAATGAATCACTAGTCAAATTTAAGTTTTGCTGTTAAATGGCTCAGCTAAGAATTATCAAAATTCAAAAATTGATCGATTGGTTACACTTTGATTGGTCTGTTTCATGTTGTTGACACGGTAGAACTTCTACTCTCTTTGAATCTATTATAAAAAAATTGGAGTTCATCTGACTTGATAAAGTATACAAGAAGTAAAGTACCTTTTGTGGTATGTGGCTTGCAGAAAGATGAAGAAAACTGCCCGTGTTACTGGCAGTTAAATCCCCTGATATTATGCTTCTAGGCCCTTCCAGTTTCATGAGTCTGAAGTTGTACCAACTTCAGCTAACAGTTAATTTTTAGTGTTAGTTTTAATAGTTTTGGTCAATTTAATATTTTTTGCACCTTTTTGTTTATACCTAATAGGTAGCCATAGATGACAGTTTTTGGCCGCTTAAAGAATTATACCACTAAATGACATGGAATGCAATCGTTGCAGAGATATGATTTGAATATCCTAAAACCTTTATCAACTGGAACTTCCCTCGGAATTGCCAAGAGTAGCTGCTTTTTGCACTGTTATTGCAGTGGAGCAAAGATACTGGATGATGAGTCTATTGAAACAAGGTGTTTCCATCAAACTGAGATTTTGAAGCTTCTGTCATCTAAGGAGACCACTGCTTGAGACCAATTTCTAATGTTATAAGTCATAGAACTGCAGTCTTTTAGGTTTTTTATATTTTTGGGCTGATTTTTTCATCTATGTTCTTATGACCTGTATATATCTTATATAGGTTGTACAATTTCCTCCACGTATGCAAAATTTTCACTGCGTTTTTACCTGCTGCTGATATTTGGTGCCAACCACTCATTATATCATAGTTATGGTGTTATCCCTGTTATCCTTCTATCTTTGCAGGAAATGTGCAGTGAAAATGATATTAATAAAAGAAGTTTCGATAAATAGGAAACTGGGGCGTCAAAAGCCAGATACGTGATTTGCTACAATCAAACTAGAGAAGGAAACAGAGGAAGCTGGTTTAATCTATACAAGAAGCTCTTAGATATTAATGGAAGAAAAACTATTATGAACAGGGCAAAAGAAGAAGAAGCCGAAGAGAAGAAAGAGAAAAGGTTTTCTCCATAAACATGTTGGAGGATACCTACTGCAGATAGAACAAAGATCCAGAAACTGGCGGGGAGAAAAAAAAAACTTGAAACAAGACTAATCCTAAAAACCTGCTGCCATGAGAGTAACCATTTCTCTTTCTTCTCTTCTACAGGTGTATTATGGTAGCTCCTATGAATTCCCAACTGATATGGGTCTTTCAGCTAATCCTAGAGGGGATCGGGACCGTTGCCTGGTAATCTCTCGGAGAACCCTTCTCATATCTGGCTGCTGCAGTGATGGATGCTTGATCTTCTCAAACTCTTGCTTTATCTTCATGACTTGGCTATGAATTGGTACACCTTTATATTCATCCTCATCTCTTATAACTGCGTTGTTGCTGCTGCTACTGATCTTCTTTTGCTCCATATTCTCAACTTCTAAAGCTAAGCTCAAACCTGATTGAAAAATTGCTAATCCTTCACACCAAAGGCCTTGCATACCTGTTTTGTGGATAGTTTTAAGGGTTTATAAATATGGTAGGAATAATGAAAAAGACACGATTTCTTCATGAATAGTGAGGAAAAGGAAGCTGGTAGGCAAAGTGCGTGCAAATTTCTCCACTTGTACTTATTTAGAAGAGTTTTAAGATGACTCTTTTGAAAGCTTGTTTTGAATATCCAAGATTTCCCCTCTAAGTAATTGGACCGTCTTCTGTTTGAATTTTGATGGAAATAATTGATATTGATGTCTCCTGTTCGTTTTGTTTAATATATGTCTTTCACATATTAATAATTCCTGCTATATTGATTTAAACGTATTCATGTATCCATGACATTTATATTCATTTTTCCTTACCGGATAATTATTTCGTGTCTGAAATTGGCAGTGTAATATAAATAGGATAGGTGGCTGGAGTTGCCCAACTGCTGCTTCACATTTGGTAAGCGACTTTGCTTATTTGACTGGTTTGTAATTAAAAAAAAAAATTGTTTAAAGGTTTTCATATATTCAACTTCATAGAAAAAATTGTATGTACCCAAAAACGTTGGGGGAATGATGCAATTAAAAATCTTTGGACCGGATCAACTCTTAATAAAGAAGGAAATATCATGGGACTCGTTAGGAAAGTTATTTCCCAAATATTCTTTGAAGCTTTCCTGAGCTTTAATTGGTCAACTTGGAAAAAGCAAGGAAATTTTTTCAAAATATAATGTTTCTTCCTCATAAGCACTCTAGAAAGTTAGGTGAGTGGCAATAGTCTCTTACCTTTAATTTGTGGTTGAAAATTTGATATTTGTTTTGAGCATGGAGTCAATTTTGAAACTTATAGTTAGTATCTGCCTCTTTAATGTTATTATATAACATATTATTGAAAAAAATGTTTTAAAAATCAGGAATATATATCTTTTTCCCATTGGCTATTGTAACAGTTATACACCTTGGAAAAGGTAACCTACTTCCTTGCATAGAGATACCACAAGCACCTAAAAAGATTCAAGGTATCTATAATTTACAATCAACTTTGCATATTTATTTTCAAATTCATAGTCTTTTTAATGAAAGAATTCAGATTAAACATTAGTATTTTCACTGAATATGCCAAGAAAATGGTTTTTAATAATGACCTTTTAAAAAAATTCATTTAATAATCTTTTCTATTTTTATATGATTATTCACCGGGTTGAAATTCAACTTTAAGTTGAAATAATTGATACCCAATACCCTAATTTTGTTTTCTTATTCTTATTTCTATGCCAGTCGTGTGTTTAACGTTTAGATGGAGTGGAATGAGAATTTTCATGAAATCTCCTATATTGAATTTAAACGTTGTGATCACATGATTAATTTCAAGTGTGTATATATATATATTAAAACTTAACGACAACAAAGATAATAATAAAAGCACCAATTCAATTATAGCATGTGTAAAATTGATATTGATGGCAAATATATATTATAAAATATAGAGATGCTGCCAGTTGGTCAAAAATCTTTGCTCTAAAATATTAATGTCGAGTAAACACATTGTACCCGTTACTTAGAATCATGAATTTAAATAGCAACAATTACATTTATAATTACACTAAATTCTTAACTTTAAGTTCAAGTTGTCCAGTCAATCATTAGATGTTGATTTCCCCTTAATGTAATTAAAACAAAAGTATAGTCATATTTCGTTTTTGGGTCCACAAATTGCATCTTAGTAATAAGATTTAACCTTCGATTATGCTTGCTTTAATCATTGGATATATTATGGAGGTCGTTAGCTTAAGATCTTTGGTTATTAGTTGTAAAGTTCACTCTTTTGTAAACCGTTTTATGTTTATCAGATCAACTTCAACTTTCATTTGCTAAATTTTTTCACTAATCATTTTGATTTAACTGATTTTATGTTTGGACTTTCCACGTTATTAACAATCTAATGCCAAACATATATGTTCTTTATACCATTTTTAGAACTTTAGATGAAATAATAGTATCTTAGGCATTATTAAAACTTTAGCCCTTAATATGTACTTCTTTTATCATTTTGGGCTTGATTTTTTTTTCTAGATCACTTTGACCCTTAACTTTTATATTTTAGTCAAATTACATTTTATTGGATAAAAAAATTGATTAAATTATTAAAATCTTAGTGACATTAATGTCGCAACCTGTGTGGTTGTCTGCATTAATCAAATAGAAATATATAGTAAGTTTTCGTAAAAGTAAATTGAGCAGAGCCATAGAGTAGGGGCAAATAGTGGTCTTAGCCGAAAAATAATAAATTTGTACTTTAATTCTTTCAAAATTTATAAAAGTACAATATGATAGAATAATAAAACATATTTTATCCTTTCAAATTTATAATAATTTATCTTTGACCTCTAAAGTAAATTTTTGAATTTGCGTAGAGGTGTGAGCAGCAAATTTAGGTCGTATATCTACAAGAAGGTTTTTTATTTTTTATTTAATAAGAGTAGAAGGCAAAGGTATAGATGTAAAATTAATGAAGCTAAGTGGGAGTTTAAAGTAATAGAAGCATAAAGGTGGTGAATGGCAATTAGCAATCTGTTATCTAGTTAAGAGATGTTGGCCTGCCAGCAGCAGCCGTTGCGTGAAGCAGGAGACTACTGGCTGCCACCAGGCGGACCAGGATTTGCTTCTTTAATTGCCTAAATTATATCATTTACTTTAGAATTTTTTTACCTTTTTTTATTATTGTAATATAAAACTCCTGCTATCATTGGGGTTTTCATGGTGTGAACATTGAAGATGGTGAGCGATGACGTGGCTGATCTCGTGTCCAACCAAGCTGAATCCAATGAGTTGACTAAATCTTTTCTGATTTTTATTTTTCATGATTTTGTTTTAATCTGATAGAACATTCCACATTTTCTAGATAAATATCGTCGCCGTCACACCAGCTTTCACCTCTTGGTAAGCTTTGATGAACCACACTTTGTTAATCATTTGTAAATTCCTAAAGAAACAATCACCAACTATTTTAGAAGGCTTATATATGCCCCTTAATACTTTAGAAGTTGTTGCTTATAGTTTATTTTTTTTAATTGGTATTTTTAAAAAAAAATTTATTCTATTAAGGGTTTTGATATGTTTTTATAATGGGGTTAAGTTTAGTATAGGTGATACTTTTAAACTATGACACGTGATAATATTGATGTCATAATTTAATCTTTTATAAAATAAAAATTTTAAAAATTATTTAAAAAATTAAAAAATAAAAATTTTAAAATAAGTTTAGATTTTTTTAATTTTAAAAAATTAAATTGTGATGTCACAATGACATCATCATTGCCATGCATTACCTTTTAAAAGTTTCACGTGTAATCATATTTAATACCATTACAAAAAAATAACCAAAATTCTTAATGGAATAAAAATTTGAATTTCAACTTGACACCAAAAAACCTTAATACCAATTTGAGGAAAGGTGACAAATTCAGGAATCAAAAGTATATTTAAGCCTTTATAGAAATTTGAAAATAAAATATACAAATCATAAATAATTATTTTATTTTTAATATAAATAATTTTCTAACTCCAACCATAGTACTTCGTTATTGTAGAATTCACATGCTCAATTTAAAAGAGTATTGAAAGGGAATAAAATATAGTGGTAAATACTCAACTAAATATAAGATAATAGGAATTTGAAATACAATTTAGAAAAAAAAAACAAAATCAATCAATTGAACTAGATAATAGGAAATACTATTTTCACGGGTTAGAACTTTAGTCTTGTAAATCGTGCGACCTTAGGCGATTTTTTGGTTTCAAATTTGCTAAGTCAACCCAGCTCTTGAAAAGTGATAATTCTCAATAGAAAATCTCCAAAGCACCGAAAATAAAGCAAAATCAACTCAAAGACAAAAGTGCAACAAAAGAATAGAAAATGTCATAAGAAAGCAACACACAAGGTGCTTGAGTAAATGCTTTTAAACTATCTCTATTACTTTGAAGGATTATAATTGAGTGATTACAAATGAGGGGGAAGACCTCTATTTATCTTTGAGCTCCCCCAAATCTACCGGTACAGTTTGCTTTACATCCTTTATTGTTACAAAATAAAATTTTATTAGATTACAAATCTTTTAAAATTACTTTCCATATTTACTAAGGTAGCCTTAATTTTCCTTAAGTGCTTCATTTGGCTATTGAAGCTTCAATAGATAGGCTTCTCCACATGTTTCACGAATCGAGCCAGTTCAAGTGGGTCGAATGAGTCGCGTTTAATCGATTGACCTCTATGGGACACTCTTTGCGCAATTGTCACAGGCTTTGATCTGCGACCCATGACATTTTCCCCCACCCATTCTTGCAACACCCTTATTGTGTCTTCAAAATGACGCTGGTTTGATTTGCCTTGAAACTTTCTCGATGCCTCGGCCATTTTTCCTAACTAGTCTTTTTATTGGGTAGTTTTGCCACTTAGAACACTTTCTTTAGCTTCCGTCGTCACCTAACTCAAATTGTTTAGCTCGTTGGTACATCTCATTTACAAGAGTCCACCGCTCTTACTTGCCCACATTGTGACTTGCTTCAATTAGGATCATCTTGACCTTCACAAAAGGCTTCAACACACCCACATTGAATATTGGGTTAACTGTCGCAAAATTTTCTTATGATGTGCAAGTGTGTACACAGTTGCTAGCAAGTAATATAGTAGTGATACTAGAGTTATCGTCTCCACAGGGACTGATTTTAAAACATAGATTGCAAAATTAACGAAAACTTGGAAAATAAATAGAAATTTGAGTGAATGCAAGGACTTATACGAAGAAATTTGAAAACAATGACACAAATTAATAGCAATGAGATGAAGAGCTAGAATAATTATTTCTCCCTAATATGGAACTATTAGTAGCAATGTTGTAGCAATGCTGGGGCAATACAACGATTTATTAATCCGAAATTAACAAGTTATAGTCTTTTCTCGAAGTCATTACTTTCGATCTCTAATTAATTTAACATATATCTATGCCAAGTTAATATCAAGATTACAATTGCAAGCACTGTTCCTATAAAGATTATGCACGACAACAATATATGTCTATACCGTTACAAATTTAACATCAAAGAAATTAAACATGCACCATTCAAATTTTATGTCCATTAATCACAACCCATTCAAATTTAGCAATTAATTCAATTACCCACTAATGTTGATCAAGCAATAGCAAGCATTAAACATGAAAATCGCTTGAATGAATAAACATAAAATTGTATCAAACATCCTTAGCAAAGTACCAATAATCCCATATTAGGGTTCCATAATCATTCCAACTAATAACTTTTAGCCCATAATCATCATCAAATTAAAAACACTGAAACAAATTTTAGCCAAGGTTTCAAACAATAGAAAAAAAATAAAATAACAGGTAAAGAGAAAGGCAAAGAGATGTGAGTTGAATGTCGATGGTTTTTCGCAAGTCGTTCATATCTCATTCTTCTTCCTCTTCTTTACTTCTTTTCCAGCACCCTAGATTTGAAAGTTTCTATTCTGTTTGCTCAACCCTGACGTCTGCCTCTTTTTTTTGAAAATACGATAATTATATCCCCCATGTAACAGTTCGGTTTAGACCCTAGTCGAAATAGTGGTTTCGAAACCAAAAATCTGAGTCAAAAAATATTTTAATATTATTTTATGTTTTTATAATATGTGAATTGACATGTGTGAAAGTTTTGTATGAAAATTTAATTGTTTGTGTGCTCAATTTGATAAAAGGACCTAATCGCGTAAAATGTAAAAGTGGCCTTCTAATTGTTAAAGTGCCTATTTGATATGACTTTGTAAATGAAAGGTCCTTATGTTGATATTTGACCATTTTAAGCTTGAGTGGACATTAATGACCTTGTATGTTAATGGTTTAAATGTTAATTAACTAAGGGTTAAATGGTAAATGGATTAATTATGTTTAATTAATAAAAAATGCATGAAATTTAGTTCATTCATTCTTATTATTGTCGAAAATAAAATATAAAAGAATGAAAAAGGATTCTTAGGGTTCAGCCATTGATTCCTTTGATTGAGGTATGAGTTTTGTTCCGTTTTTGATAATTTCTACGTTTTTGCGATTGTTGCTTTGAATACTATCAAGCCCATGTCTTAGTTTCTGATTTTGGTGATGATTTTGAAATATGCCATTGATGAAATTGTGAGATTTATGGATTTAGGTGATAGAAATTGAAAGATATGTGTTGGGTTAGCATATTTTGTCTTTGAAATTTTGATGAATTTGAGTAAAATGGGCCAAATTTTGAAATTTGTAATTTGAGGGACTAAAATGTGAAATAAATGAAATAGGTGGGCTTGTATGAGCTATAGGAATATTCTGCCAAGCATATGTCTAAAGAAATTTTGTATATTTTGTGATTTTATGAATTAGGGACTAAATTGTTAAAATGTGAAATGTGAGGGATAATTTGTAAAATGCCATAAGTATGTGTTTTTGGATTGATTTGAATGAATATGAGTTTGAATAAGTTAAATATGAATTTATATAGATCAAGAACTAAAGAAAACAGAATCAGATCGGGGAAAGTCGAAAGTCGTCGAGTAGTTGATTCCGTCTATCCGAATCCATGCGAGGTAAGTCTATATACAAATAAATGCATTTTGAATTGAATTACTATAAAATATATGCTCTTTTATTATGATGAATGAATATATGAGTTGAGAAAAATGAGACATCCGAGGAAGTATCGGTAAAGTTTCGACGTCTGAAAAGCCCTGTACGAACCTTAGGAATAGTTAGGATACATATGTCATGACATAGGATCCGATATGTGTTATCGTGTAAGACCACGTTTGGGACGTTGGCATCGACTTATGATTTTTGTGTAAGACCACGTCTGGGACGTTGGCATCATATTTGATTTCGTGTAAGACTCTATCTGGGACAGTGGCATCGATATTTGATTACATGTAAGACCACGTCTGAACGTTGGCATTGTATGAGCTTTCCGAGATATCCACATATCTTTATGATTCCGAACGGCTTAACGGGCATTCCGAGAAAATAAATGACTATGTAAATTTGTATCTGACTCAGGTACGTTTGAATGGTATACCACGTTTGAGAATGAAAGGTTAGTATATGTACCTTGGTGAATATATGATATAAGTCTGATTTGCTATGAGAATGAGTTATGATATGTATATGTGAATTATGTTCAAATGAATTATAAGAGATATATGGTTAAGTGAATGTATTCTGCCTTAAATTATATGAATGAATTAATGTTATTTGTTAAGTTTATTTGTATATGGCTTACTAAGCTTTTGAAAGCTTACTTTGTGTGTGTTTGCTTTGTTTTATAAATATCATAGCTATCGGGAGTTCGAGGATCGTCACCATATTATCGAACTCTATTTTGGTACCTTTTGAAAATGTATATATTGTAGTATGACATGTATAGGCTAGAGGATTTTGGTTATGTTTTGTGATGTATATATCTAGCCATGTGATTTGGCTTGATTATGGTTGTGTATATGAATGAGTTCTTGGTATGAAATATGTGATGCAATATGATCAATATAATGTGTTTTGAATGGCTATAAATATTGGTCGTTTTGGTATGTATTGGTATATGTTTATTTGAGAAAGTGGTAAGTTTTGGTCATAAGATTGAATGATGTAAATTTGAAGTATTGAAACATATGCTTTGGTATGATTTTGGTTTAGATTTGGTGTATGATTTGGTTGTGAAATGGTTGAGAATTTGGTATAAACTGTTGTGGTTTTGATCCTTGTAGGGAGGACCATTAATGGGTGGAAAATTGGCCTTGTAAATGACCTATTTTTACCCAAATGGGCAGAGACACGAGCGTTGGTCTCAGCTGTGTTACTCGAGTGCCATTTCGAAATGAGCCTGAGCAGACCACACGGTCGTACACACGGGCGTGTGTTAGGCCGTGTGGTCAAGTAGGTTTCAAGCACAGGCTAGACACATGAGCGTGTGACTAACCGTGTGACCCAAGTCAGTAGCCTCCCTAATTTTTACACGGCCTGGCACACGGGCGTGTCTTGTGGCCATGTAGACAAGTCAGTATGTATGCCCTGTTTTGACACGGCCTAGACACATGGGCGTGTCTAAAGCCGTGTGAGGCAAATGATTTGTTCACACGGGCGTGTGACCTCTCTAACTTTGAAAATTTATTTATGTTTTGAAAAATTTTGTATGTGTTCGGTTTGGTCCCAACCCCTTTCTAATGCATGTTTAAGGTCTCGATGACCTATATAAAGGACTCTATTATGATGTATGATTATGATTACAGATGATGTTTATGAATTGTTCGTAAATATTCTGATTCGTCCGGTAACGCCTTTAACCCTAGTCTAGTGACAGATACGGGTTAGGGGTGTTATATTTGGTTGGTATCAGAGCTACGGTTTAGTCGATTTTAGGACTAACGTAGTGTATGTGAGTCTAGCTATACATGCCATATTTATGAAATGCGACAGTGTGATGAATCCTGACAATGAAAATATATTTTTATATAGCAAATGGATCCCGAACAAGCCATAGGTGACAATGTTGAGAGTAATGCGCCTGCTCCAGCGCAAGGGACAGTGCCATCCGACTTTAGATCGGCTACGAGTGGCCATGATGGAGAGGCTAGACAAGTCTTCTATCAAATGATGAATGATTGGTTCAGTCAGTACATTAGAACTAATCCGGCTGTTCAATAACCCCCAACCCTGACTAATCCTCTGCAAGTTTCTGCTATGTCACAAGCTAATCCAAATCAGTTGATTAAGCCTCCGGTTGATAAGAGTAGAAAATATGGAGCGAAAGAATTCAGTGCTACAACAAATGATGATGCTGAAAGAGCCGATTTTTGGTTAGAGAATACAGTACGAGTGTTTGATGAATTGTCTTTGACTCCGGATGAATGCATAAAATATGTCGTTTCACTTTTAAGAGATACAACGTATCACTGGTGGAAAACTTTGATATCGGTGGTTCCAAGAGAGCAAGTCACCTGGGATTTCTTTCAAGCTGAATTTTGAAAGAAATACATCAGTCAGAGATTTATCGACCAGAAATGTAAAGAGTTTTTTGAGCTTAAACAAGGCCGTATGTCTCTTACAGAATACAAGCGAGAATTTGTAAGACTGAGTCAATATGCTCGAGAATGTGTATCTACTGAGGAAATAATGTGTAAGAGATTTGAGGATGGCTTGAACGAGGATATCCGTTTGTCAGTCGGGATTCTTGAGATCAAAGAATTCGTTGTGCTTGTTGAACGAGCATGTAAAACTGAAGAGCTCGGGAAAGAGAAAAGAAAAGCTGATTCAGAAGCTAGAGAAGTGTGAAAGAGATTATCAAGCAATCCATTTCAATCTGCATCAAAGAAGTTTCGAGATGATTATAGCCGTTCAAAGGCTAATATGGGACATTCTAGTAGAGATCGTGTTAGATAACATTCGAGCTTCAGAACTCCAGCTACATCTATTGCCAGTGTTGGAAATGTTAGATCTGATCGACCCGAGTGTAAACATTGTGGTTAAAAGACATCCCAACAATTTTAGATTATATGATCGAGCTTGCTTCAAATGTCAATCTTTAGACCATTTTATCCGTGATTGCCCCGAGTCTGTCGAGCAAGAAATTGTGCAAAATTCGAGGCCAAGTGGCAATGCATCTCGTGTTAGACCTCCCAGAAATATGGGTAATGTGAGTGGTAGTCAGAGGGGAACAAAAGACATTGCTATTAGATCCAAGGCTAGTGCACTTGCCAGAGCCTACGCCATACGATCTCGTGAAGAAGCTTCGTCTTCAGATGTTATAACTGGTACTTTCACACTTTATGATACTTTTATGATTGCTTTGATAGATCCTGGATCAACGCATTCTTATGTATGCATGAATTTAGTGAATAGTAAGACTTCGCTTGTAGAGTCTACTAAATTCGTAATTAAAGTATCGAACCCCCTAGGTAGATGTGTTTTGGTTGATAAAATTTGTAAGAATTGTTCGTTAATGTTTCGAGACATTTGTTTTTTGGCTGATCTAATGTTATTGCCCTTTGATGAGTTTGATATAATTCTGGGTATGGATTGGTTAACTTTGCATGATGCTGTTGTGAATTGTAAACGAAAAACTATTGACTTGAGATACAAGGATGATGAAATAGTTTGAATTGAATCCAGTGATTTAAATGGGTTACCGGATGTGTTTTCGTCAATGAAAGCTCTGAGTATTGTGAGAAAAGGTTGTGAAGCCTATTTTGCCTATGTGATTGATTCGAAAATGTCAGAAAAGAAAGTTGAATTAGTGCTTGTTGTCTGTGAATTTCCTGATGTGTTTCCTAAGGAACTGCTGGGATTACCCCCAATACGAGAAGTTGAATTTGGCATTGAGCTAATACCGAGAACTACTCCGATTTCGATAGCTCTGTATAGAATGGATCCAACTGAATTAAAAGAATTAAAGTCTCAGTTGCAAGTATTGACCGATAGAGGGTTTGCTAGACCGAGTTTCTCACCTTTGGCTACACCAGTTCTGTTTGTGAAAAAGAAAGATGATGCGATGAGAATGTGCATTGATTATCGTCAATTGAATACAGTGACTATTAAGAATAAACACCCTCTGCCTTGAATTGATGATTTGTTTGATCAATTGAAAGAAGCTACATTGTTTTTGAAGTTAGATTTGAGATCAGGCTATTATCAGTTGCGAGTGAAAGACTCAGACGTTCTGAAAACTGCTTTTAGAACGAGGTACGGTCACTATGAGTTCTTAGTTATGCCTTTCGAATTAACTAGTGCACCTGCTATCTTTATGGATTTGATGAACATAATTTTGAGACCTTATTTAAATCAATTTGTTGTTGTATTCATTGATGACATATTGATTTATTCGCGTGATGAATCTGAGCATGCCGAGCATCTGAGAATAGTGTTATAGACCTTGCGAGATAAGCAATTGTATGCGAATTTTAGCAAATGTGAATTCTGGTTACGAGAGGTCAATTTTCTGGGCTATATAGTGTCAGCATCAGGTATCCGCGTTGATCCAAGCAAAGTTTCGGCTATTCTGGATTAGAAGCCTCTGAGAAATGTTTATGAAGTTTGTAGTTTTCTTGGACTTGCTGGTTATTGTAGACTATTCGTAAAAGGCTTTTCTATGATTGCAACTCCATTAACGAAACTGCTTCAGAAAGATGTGAAGTTTGAATGGTCCGAAAAATGTCAAAAAGGCTTTGATCAATTGAAAGCCTTATTGACTGAAGCTCTAGTGTTAGTACAACCCATATCGGGTAAAGAATTTGTGATCTATAGTGATGCTTCGTTAAACGGTCTAGGATGTGTTTTGATGCAGGAAGGCAAAGTCATTGCTTATGCTTCGAGACAATTAAAGCTGCACGAAAAGAACTATCCGACGCACGATCTGGAATTAGTTGTGATTGTGTTTACATTAAAAATTTAGCGTCACTATTTGTTTGGTGAGAAATGTCATGTATATTCTAATCATAAGAGTTTGAAATATCTGATGACTCAGAAAGATCCGAATCTACGCAAAAGAAGGTGGTTAGAATTGCTAAAACACTCTGAGCTTGTGATTGATTATCATCCAGGAAAAGAAAATGTTGTTGCTGATGCTTTGACACTGTTTATTCTAAGTGCGATGAATGCTCATTTGGTTGTGTCTGATGATGGTTTGGTTTTAGCCGAATTAAAAGCAAGACCATTATTCATTCAACAGATTATCGAAGCACAGAATATTGATAATGATATTTTAGCAAAACGAGCTCAGTGTAATTTAGATTCTGATTCAGAATTCAGAGTTGATAAAGATAATTGTCTGAGATTCCAAGATCAAATTTGTGTTTCGAGAAATCCAGAATTGATTCAGATGATTTTGAATAAAGCTCACAACAATCATTTATCTATACATCCGGGTAGTATGAAAATGTATAATGATTTGAAACAGCTTTATTGGTGGTCTGGTATGAAGCGTGATATCTCTAAATTTGTTGCGAAATGCTTAATCTTTCAGCAAGTTAAAGCTGAACATCAAGTGCATTCTGGTTGTTACAACCAATTATGATTCCGGAATGGAAATGAGATAGAGTGACAATGAACTTTGTTTCGAGTTTGCCCCTATCTCCGAGAAAGAAAGATGCAATCTGGGTTGTAGTTGATCGATTAACAAAATTAGCCCATTTTATTCCGGTACGATCTGATTACTCACTTGATAAGTTAGCTAAATTATACATTTCCGATATTGTGAGATTGCATGGTGTGCCATTATCTATTGTGTCAGACAGAGATCCGAGATTCACATCGCGATTTTGGAAGAAATTGAAAGATGCTTTGGGTATGAAATTGCATTTCAGTATTGCTTTTCACCCGCAAACGAATGGTCAATCCGAGCGAATTTTTTAGATTCTTGAGGATATGTTAAGATGTTGCATTCTTGAGTTTGAAGGTACCTAGGAACAATATTTTCCATTAATTGAATTCACGTATAATAATAGTTTTCAATAAAGTATTAAAATGGCACCGTACGAAGCCTTATATGGTCATAAATGTCGTACACCTTTATATTGGATTGAACTTAACGAGAATAAGATTCACGGGATGGATTTGATAAAAGAGATTGAGCAGAAAGTAAAAGTGATCCGAGATAGTTTGAAAGTAGCTTTTGATCGTCAGAAATCATATTCAGATTTGAAACGAAAAGACATTAAATTGGAGATCGGAGATAGTGTTTTTGAAAGTCTTACAGTGGAAGAAAGTACTTCAATTTGGCAGAAAAGGCAAAGTGAGTCTGAGGTTTATTGGGCCGTATAAAATTATCGAGCGTATCAGATTGGTTGCATATAGATTATTGTTACCACCTGAGCTAGAAAAGATACACAATGTATTTCATGTATCAATGCTTCGACATTATAGATCTGATCCTTCGCATGTAATTCCTCCGTCTGAGATTGAGATTCAGTTTGATATGACTTACGACGAAGAACCGGTTCGTATATTAGCTCACGAGGTTAAAGAATTGCGAAATAAGAAAATTTTGTTAGTAAAAGTATTGTGGCATCGACACGGTGTTGAAGAGGCTATGTAGGAGCCTAAAGATGCTATGAGACAACAATATTTGAATCTGTTCAATAGTAAGATTTTAGGGGACGAAAATAACTAATGGGGAGAATTGTATCAGTCCGATTTAGACCCTAGTCAGAATAGTGGTTTCGGGACCACAAATCTGAGTCAAAAAAGTATTTTACTATTGTTTTCTGTGCTTATAATATGTGAATTGACATGTGTGAAAGTTTTGTATGAAAATTTAATCATTTGTGTGCTCAATTTGATAAAAGGACCTAATCGCATAAAATGTAAAAGTAGCCTTCTAATTGTTAAAGTGCCTATTTGATATGTCTTTGTAAATGAAAGGTCCTTATGTTGATATTTGACCATTGTAAGCTTGAGTGGACATTAATGACCTTATATGTTAATGGTTTAAATGTTAATTAACTAAGGGTAAAATGGTAAATGGATTAGTTATGTTTAATTAATAAAACAAATGCATGAAATTTAGTTCATTCATGCTTATAATTGTCGAAAATCAAATAGAAAATAAAGAAAAAGGATTCCTAGGGTTCAGCCATTGATTCCTTTGATTGAGGTATGAGTTTTGTTCCGTTTTTGATAATTTCTACGTTTTTGCGATCGTTGCTTTGAATACTATCAAGCCCATGTCTTAATTTATGATTTTGGTGATGATTCTAAAATATGCCATTGATGGAATTGTGAGATTTATGGAGTTAGATGATAGAAATTGAAAGATATGTGTTGGGTTAGCATATTTTGTCTTTGAAATTTTGATGAATTTGAGTAAAATGGGCTAAATTATGAAATTTGTTATTTGAGGGACTAAAATTTGAAATAAATGAAATATGTGGGCTTGTATGAGCTATAGGAATATTCGGCCAAGCATATGTCTAAAGAAATTTTGTATATTTTGTGATATTATGAATTAGGGACTAAATTGTTAAATTGTGAAATGTGAGGGATAATTTGTAAAATGCCCTAAATATGTGTTTTTGGATTGATTTGAATGAATATGAGTTTGAATAAGTTAAATATGAATTTATATAGATCAAGAACTAAAGAAAATGAAATTAGATCGGGGAAAGTCGAAAGTTATCGAGTAGTCGATTCCGTCTATCCGAATCCGTACGAGGTAAATCTATATACAAATAAAGGTATGTTGAATTGAATTACTATAGAATATATGCTATTGTACTATGATGAATGAATCCAAGAGTTGAGAAAAATGAGACATCCGATGAAGTATCGACAAAGTTCTGACGTCCGAAAAGCCCTGTACGAACCTTAGGAGTAGTTAGGATACATATGTCATGACATAGGATCCAATATGTGTTATCATGTAAACCACGTCTGGGATGTTGGCATCGACTTATGATTTACATGTAAGACCACGTCTAGGATGTTGGCATCGTATTTGATTTCGTGTAAGACCCTGTTTGGGACAGTGGCATCGATATTTGATTGCATGTAAGACCACTTCTGGGATGTTGGCATTGTACGAGCTTTCTGAGATATCCGTGTATCTTTATGATTCTGAACAGTTCAACGGGCATTCTGAGAAAATAAATGACTATGTGAATTTGTATCCGACTCAGGTACGTTTGAATGGTATACCACGTTTGAGAATGAAAGGTAAGTATATATACCTTAGTGAATATATGATATAAGTATGATTTGCTATGAGAACGAGTTATGATATGTATATGTGAATTATGTTCAAATGAAATATAAGAGATATATGGCTAAGTGAATGTATTATGCCTTAAATTATATGAATGAATTGATGTTATTCGTTAAGTTTATTTGTATATGGCTTACTAAGCTTTTGAAAGCTTACTTTGTATATGTTTGCATTTTTTTATAGATATCGTAGCTATCGGGAGTTCGAGGATCGTCAAGGATTGTCACCACACTATCGAACTCTATTTTGGTACCTTTTGAAAATGTATATATTGTAGTATGGCATGTATAGGCTAGAGGATTTTGGTTATGTTTTGTGATGTATATATCTATCCATGTGATTTGGCTTGATTATGGTTGTGTATATGAATGAGTTCTTGGTGTGAGATATGTGATGCAATATGATCAATATGATGTGTTTTGAATGGCTATAGAAATTGGTCTTTTTGGTAAGTATTGGTATATGTTTATTTGAGAAAGTGGTGTTTATTTGAGAATGAGATTGAATAATGTAAATTTGAAGTATTGAAACATATGCTTTGGTATGATTTTGGTTAAGATTTGGTGTATGATTTGGTTGTGAAATGGTTGAGAAGTTGGTATAAAATGTTGTGGTTTTGATGCTTGTAGGGAGGACCCTTAATAGGTGGCAAATTGGCCTTGTAAATGACCTATTTTTGCCCACATGGGCAGAGTCACGGGCGTGTGTTTCAGCCGTATTGCTTGAGGGCCATTTCGAAATGATCCAGAGCAGACCACACGGTCGCACACATGGGCGTGTGCTAGGCCGTGTGGACAAGTCAGTTTCGAGCACGGGCTAGACACACCGGCGTGTGACTGGCCGTGTAACCCAAGTCAGTAGCCTTTCTAATTTTCACACGGCCTGGCATATGGGCGTGTCTTGTGGACGTGTGGACAAGTCAATATGTATGCCCTGTTTTGACATGGCCTAGACACATGGGCGTGTCTAAAGGCGTGTGAGGCACACGATCTGTTCACAGGGGCATGTGACGTTTGTAACTTTGAAAATTTATTTAAGTTTCGAAAAATTTTGTATGTGTTCGATTTGGTCCCGACCCATTTCTAATGTATGTTTAAAGTCTTGATGACCTATATAAGGGACTATATTGTGATGTATGACTATGATTGTGGATGATGTTTATGAATTGTTCGTAAAATATTTTGATTTTTCCGGTAGCTCCTTTAACCCTAGTCCGGCGACGGATTTGGGTTAGGGGTGTTACACCACAAATAAGATAGACTAGGTCAACTCCCTTTCCTATTCTATTTTTTTCCTATTGGAAGTGTTTGGGCCTTTACATTTCTTGCCTAGCCTATTCTTTCTGGTTCTTGATTATTATTAGCACTTGATTAAGAGATGGGTTAAGCCCAAAAGCTTATGTGATTCTCAGGGTGAAGTCTCCAATCTGTTCATATTAGGCTCTATGCTACCACATTATTGTAGTATTGAGGTTTCAGTTGTGAAATTCAACATATTCTTTTCTCCACATTTCCAATGTTCCACTAGCCACCTTCAAGAATAAAAAGTTACATTTTTAGTATCTAAATTGGCAGGAATACATTATTAAAATAAAAGCTTCAAAAATTAACTACTTAACATAAACATAATTAAAATCACTACTAAAACACTCTTAAGCACTCTTAACTTGAATGAAATATAAGCTTAAAAGTAATAAAATAACTCTATATCCTAGAGTTATCATTAACTTTGAGTATTCCTGACCACTTTGGTTTGTAAGTCCTTTGACTTACCCATTTTAAAACTTTGAATGGGCCTTTATGTCTTTGCCAAGCCAACAAATAAGTCATAATGAACAACACTAAATAAGTGTTTGAGATTTACCTCGCTGTTGCATTTACTCACTTCAACTTCTTAGTTTGCATTACTACTTTTTTCCCCAAAATATGATTCACAACCTACCTCTCTCATAGGTGGTAGCTTCACTAATGACTCAATAGGCTTCATATAAATTTTCCCAGCCTTTAGGATTTCCAAAAGGGTCCCTTTAACACACCGATCTACTGAGTCAATGTTTTTTTCACCCTGAACATCATTGGTTAGTTCATTTGCTAATAGTACCTTATTTTTTCCCTTCTCATCACGACTTAGTGGCACCACGCATGGTCGTAGACAAGTATCCAAGAAATAAATACAATCGGAAAAATGAACCAAAAGAGCATTAATTTGATCAAGGAAATTCAAGCTAAGAACAAAACTGTAATCATCTAAATGAATTTCCTCGAAGTCTTCATTACCGTTGCACTCGTTGATTTGTAGTTCAACTCCTTATGCTACTTCCACAATTGGGACATCCCTCTTGGAATTAATCGTCTTTGTAAGACTCTTAAACCAAAAACAGTCAACCAAACCATATCGTAATGTGAACAATCAAATCTCAAGCAAGTTTAAGTAACAATCGCTTGTTATAAATAAGTAACGTTAAAATTGTCAGACATAAATTAAATATATTAGCATAACGTAAATTTATATAATTTGAGTGTTAAAAATGTTTTAAAAGAACTGGGATTAAGTCCAGATTAAAATGAAAGAATTACAAAATTTTAAAGAAAAACTGCAAAAAGGGGTCACACGGTCGTGTGACCAAGCCGTGTGTCCAGGTTTAGCCCGTGTTGAACCTCACACGGCTGTGTAACAAATTCACACGCCCATGTGAACTGAATTGCACGCCTGTGTCAACAAATCGTGTAACTCACTGACTTATACCACACAGCCGTGTCTCGGTTCATGTGTGCATTCGATTTTGGGTCACACGGCCGTGTCGCGAGCCATGTATGCAACCATGTAACATATTGACTTGGAACACACACCCATGTGAGCAAATCGTATGCTACGCACGGCCGTGTGGCAGCTTGTATGCCAAACCATATGCCCTTAAATGTACCTTGAAAATCAAGTTTACCACTTTTAAATTACTTGAGACACAAGCAATATTTTAACCAACCATTTAGCTTACAAAAAACACCTACTAACAACATCAAAACAAAAAAAAAACATTAATCTTAAGTACCTAATCAATGTCCCTCATTGACACCATAAATAAAGAATAATTCATGAACCACTCAACAAGTAGAAAACATATTTACCATTTCCATATTCATACCACTTTCAAAATGGCCACATCCAATGTTTACAAGTACATCAGCTAAGCCATTTAACGATTCCACATGACCATTTATACCATTAGTTCAACTAGACAAAAATAAACTTTGTTAACATAATACCAAAACACCCTACATGCCACTCTTAACCTACTTCCAAAATTAACAAAAGATATCTACCAAAAGTGTGGATGATTGTGTGGACTGCCGAATTGATCCAACTAATGCCAAGAGTCCAAGAGACCTACATTCATGAAAAACCAATCATATAAGTTTGATATAACTTAGTAAGTTTGATGAGCAACTTAATGATCATAACTCAATTAAAATTTTATAATGTAATTTTAAGAGTCAACTAAATAGTCCCATTAAACAATGGCACGAAGCATGCTAGGCACATAGCCCGATAACACTGGCACGAAGGGTTGCTAGGCACATAGCTTGATAACACCGACACAAAGGCTTGTTAGGCATATAGCCTGATAACACCAGCATGAAGGCCTACTAGGCATATAGCCCGATAATACCTTATATACAACCATACATTTCTAAAAAATATATATATACTTAATAAGTTAACATATATTAACCAATATAGAATTTAAAGATCAATCCATTTACAAAGAACTTATATAACATACAAATTAAGTAAAACGAACTTACCTGGACTGAATTGTAATAGTTGTAGAAGTTTAAGGACTATTCTAAAATTTTCCTTTTTCCACGTAAGTCAACAAGGTCTTGATCTAAATTGTAAAATTTTCCCTTTACTAGCTTATAGTCATACGCCAGTTAATTCTACATTTTATATCCTTTTATTTTTCAAAATTACACAATTACCCCTAACATTGATAACTTTTGCAATTTAGTCCCTTAACTAGAAAGTCATCAAATTGAGCCTTTTCAAAAATAAACTTATAGCTGAATATTCAAGGCCTTTGAACAGTCCCAAACACAATTCATTTTCACTATTAAACCATGCAATTTTAACATTTTAATAATTTAATCCTTATATTAAAAACTAACTAAAATCACTTTACAAAAGAACAAAAAATCACAATCAAAGCTTCAAACACATATTTATCATAAAAAAAAATCAAGATTCATCAATGACAACTTCTAAAATTTTTAACAGATTCAAAAAAAGAGGTACAAGTTAGCTAGACCTAGTTGCAACGATTTCAAAAACCTAAAAATTACGAGAAAACGGCCAATTTCCATACCTTGCAAAGCTAATGAGTTGACCGAAGCTTCTTAGGTTTTCAATTGTGATTTCGACAAGTGATAAAGAAAGATGAAGAAGATGTCTATTTCTTTCAATTTGTTTTGTTTAATTTTGATTTATTTACAAAATTGCCATCGAATATGCTTTAATTAATTAATTTTGTTCCTTTTGCCATCCACTAACTTTTAACAAGGTTTAATTTCTTCATTGGCCCTCCCACATTTATTAGTTAAGCTATTAAGTGATCTAAATGTAATAATTACTAAGTTTTTCACCTTTCACAATTTAGTCTTTTTTCTTTAATTAGCTATCTAAACGTTAAAATTCTTAACTAAATTTTAATATGACTCTAATGACTCCATAAATACTCTATAAATAATATTTACGGGCCGACACAACTAAAATTTGTGGTCCCAAAACCATTGTTCTGTCACGACGAAAAAACGGGTTGTTACAACTCTCCCCCTTAGAAAATTTCATCCACGAAATTGTTACCTAAAAATAAACTCGGATGCTGTAATTTCATCGATTCCTCTATTTTCCATGCAACTTCTTCAGTACCATGCCGATGCCATAGAATTTTTACTAACGAAACTCGCTTGTTTTGTAATTCTTTTACTTCCCAGGCTAAAATCTTTACTGGTTCTTCTGAATATGTTAAGTATGAATGCAATTCAATCTCACTGTGAGTAATTACATGTGAAGGATTGGATCTGTACCTTCTCAACAAAGAAACCTGGAACACATTATAAATCTTCTCAAGTTCAGGAGGCAAAGCCAATTTATAAGCTACAGGACTGATTCTTTCAGTAATCTCATACAGCCTGACAAACCTCGGATTCAACTTCCCTTTTCTGCCAAAACATAGTATCTTCTTCCACGGAGAAACTTTTAAAAACACTCGATCGCCAATAGTAAACTTAATATCCTTATGCTTCAAATCTATGTAAGATTTCTAACGATTTGACATGACTTTAAAGTTATCTCGAATTGTTCTGACTTTGTCTTCAGTATCTCCAATGAAATCAAACCCTTCCAACTTCCTTTCACTCATCTCTAATCAACATAATGAAATTTTACATTTATGCCCATATAATGCCTCATACGGTGTCATTTTTAATCTCACTTGATAACTGTTATTGTAAGCAAACTAAACTAAAGACAAATATTTCTCCCAACTACCCTCAAACTCAATAATGCAACATCGAAGCATGTCTTCTAAAATCTAAATTACTCGTTCAGATTGGCCGTCCATTTGTGGAAATTTAGTACCCAACGCCTTGTGTAACTTACTTCAAAATCTTGAGGTAAACCTCAGATGATGATCTAAAATGACTGATAATGGAACACCATGTAATCTAACAATTTCTTCAACATAGAGTTTGACTAATTTTTCCAACGAATAATCCATTTGTACAGGTATGAAATGTGCAGATTTCGTTAGTCGATCCACAACAACCCAAATTGCATCTTGCTTCCTTGGCATTAACGGCAATCCTATGACAAAATCAATTGTAACTTGGTCCCACTTCCACTCTAGAATCATGATCGATTTTAATAACCTGGATGAGACTTGGTGCTCAGCCTTTACTTGCTGACAAACCAGACATTTTGATACAAAATCAGAAATTTCTCGTTTCATTCCTAACCACTAATAAAACTGTTTCAAATCACAATACATCTTCGTACTTCCTGGATGAATAGAATACACACTACCATGAGCTTTTTCCAACAATTTTTTTAAGTTAAAAATCATCAGGTGCACACAATCTTTTGCGAAAGTACAAATTACCATAATCACAAATGCTAAATTTAGTATCCTGACCAGTCTCAACCATCTTCTGTTTGGCTGTTAAATTTGGGTCAACAAGATGTAATTCTTCTATGCTTTGTAAAAACAAAGGCATAACCTTCAACTTGGCTAAGATAGAACCATCGCACTTCATTTTTAATTCTGCATTAATCGTTCGAAGGGCGAAAAGAGATTTATGGCTCAAAGCATCGACATCTACATTTGTTTTCCTAGGATGATAATCGATCACAAGCTCGCAATCTTTTAATAATTCTAACCACCTTCGTTGTCTCAGATTCAACTCTTTTTGGGTCATAAAATATTTCAAGCTCTTGTGGTTAGTGTACACATGGCACTTTTCACCATAAAGATAATGATGCCAAAATTTTAAAGCAAACAAAATTGCAACTAACTCCAGATCGCGTGTCAGATAATTATTTCCATGAATTTTTAGTTACCGAGAGGCGTACGCGATGACCTTGTCCTCCTACTTTAGAAAACAAGCCAAACCATTTAGAGAGGTATCACTATAAACAAAATATTCTTTCCTCGATTCAGGTTGTATCAAAACTGGGACTTATGTCAATAAACTCTTCAATCTTTCGAAACTCTACTGACACTTATCTGACCAAATGAAACAAACATGTTTTTGCAATAGTTTCGTCATAGGTGAAGCTATAATCTAGAAATTCTTTACAAATCTACGATAGTACCTAGCTAATCCTAGAAAGATTTGTAGTTTAGATACGTTTTGTCGGTTTTTCCAATTCAAAATAGCTAAAATTTTACTCGAATCTACTCTTATCCCATCTCTTGAGATCACATGAACAAAGAATCCGACTTTAGTAAGCCAAAATTCATATTTACTAAATTTGACATATAGTTTCTTTTCACGCAAGGCTTACAATACAATCTTTAGATGTTGAGCATGTTCAACTTCACTTTTAGAATAAATCAGAATGTCATCAATGAAGACAACAACAAATAGATCTAGGTGGGGCTAAAAAACTTAATTCATTAAATCCATAAATGTTGCCGGAGCATTTGTCAACCCAAACGCCATAACTTCGAACTCATAATGTCCATAACGAGTTCTGAACACTATTTTGGTAGATCGACATCTTTCACTCACAACTGATAATATCCTAATCAAAGGTCAATTTTTGAAAATACTGAAGCTTCCTTCAATTGATCGAAAAGGTCATCAATAATAAGTAACATATACTTGTTCTTTATAGTCATCTTGTTCAATTTCCGATAGTAAATGCAAAACCTCATCGACCCATCTTTTTTTTTAACAAACAACACAGGTGCACCCTAAGGCGATACACTTGGTCTAATAAAACCCCTATCTGTTAGTTTTTGCAACTGTGCTTTAAGTTCTTTAAGTTTAGTTGGAGCCACACGGTACGACCCAATCGAGATTGGAGCAGTACTAGGCACTAGCTCAATAACAATTTCAACCCGATAACTCCTAAGGAAAAATATCTGAAAATTCACAAATTATCGGCATTTGATCCATTTTCTTCTCTGAAACTTTTGAATCCAAAATGTAAGCTAAAAACGCATCACAACCTTTCCGCACTAACTTGTGTGCTTTCATTGTCAAGATTATATTTGAAACACAATCTGATTGATCAGATTCAATAGAAATTACTTTACCATTCGGACCTTTCAACTCAATTCTTTTCTGTTGACAACTAACCATAGCATCATGCATATTTAACCAACCTATACCAAGAATGACATCAAACTATTTGAAAGGTAACAACATTAAATCGATAAGAAAGTTGTAGCCCTAAATTTTCAATGGACACTACTTGCAAACCAAATCAACTATAACACTATATCCTAAGGGGTTTGTGACTTTAACAGCACAATCAGTTGACTCTATAGGTAAATTTTTTTCGGTCACTAACGTAGTGCATATATATGAATGCGTTGACCACGGGTCAATTAATGCATACACACTAACATTAAAGATAAAAAAGTACCAGCAATAATTTATCCACTTTCCTAACGACCTTGTCCCTTTAAAATTCTCTGATTTGGGGACATTAATCTCTCAATTCAATGTTGAATTCAACACCCCTTTACCCATAACAACTCAGCACATAGTAATCTCCCCAAATCAGAGAAGTTGAGCACCCTTTGCATTTGTTCCACAGTGGAACCGAGAGAATCCAATACAATTTCCCTGAGTTGCTCTTCCATCGAGTCCAACTCTACAGTGCATCTCTGTGACACCCTAAATCTAACAAGGACGGATCAGCCCAAATTCGAAGCGTTACATTAGCCACTTAAGTGACTTTCCAGCTAACGACCACTTAAGACACACCCCAACCTTGTAACACATCAATCTTATCTAATTATTAGTTATTTATTAATGCGCAAGAAAATTATGAGCCAATTTTAAACTTTTCCTCGGTAATTTAACCTAAGGTTATTTTCTTCATTTTCCCACCTATTGTAAAACTAACCTGATTTTAGATCTAAGTTTTTACCGACCTTCTTCTAGACAAAATTATGCAAGCCTAAAAATTTTAGCTTAATTAGAGTATGTTTACTATGTCTAATTCAAGTTTTATTATTAGGGACTAAATTGTAACAAAAAAACTATCAAGACCTATTCCAAATTATAAATTAAGTGCGTTTCTATCAAGTTTTACCCATTATGAGACTAATCCTAAAATTTTACGAAGTTTCCTTATCATCTAAGGCTTTAACTAGACTAATCAATTTTCAGGACTAAATTGTAACTTAAACAAATTATAATACCAATTTAAAAAGATAAACATTCAAACCCCCAAAACCCACACGGCCGTGTCCCCCAGGCTGTGTGTCATAATTGACCGTGTTTGCATGTGAAAGACTTGTAGGCTGACCGCACATGCCCGTGTGGAAATTCGACACTCCCGTGTGTGATAGCTCCAGTCACCACACGCCTGTGTCACTTACCCACACGTCCATGTGTACAGGTTGGAAACACGAAAACATACACACTTTTTCATGTCCTTTTTAACTCAAATTCATGTATTTTCAGTAAAACTCTTGTCGAAAAATATATAATAATTATAAAATAATTAAACTGCACTAAAATTATGAACATGTTGAATTTTAATTAATTTTATATCAAATTTTGATTAATTTTAATTATTACAGATTTGCAGAAAGGGCGAAAAACGGCTTGGCAAACATTGCTAGAAGCTCAAAACTGAGAAGCAATTTCGAAGCATCAAGGTGAATTAATTTTTCAGCCTAAGACGGTCCAAATTATGTGTATTAATTCATAATGTAATTAATTTTAATTTTAATCCAATTTAATTTGGGTTAAATAAATTATTATTAATTAATTACGAAAAGGGGCTCAGTTGAGCTGAACCGAGAAAACTGATCCAACTGAGCACTGGGCAGCTCAAAACCATCCCACATGCTGACCCAATCAGCTTGCTTGGCTGATTATTTGGCTTGCAAAATGGCCCTTCAAAACTCCTTCAAATTTCTTTCAAACCCCTCCACTATTTATGCCTTTCTAGATTTTCCCTTACATTAAAATAGCATGTTGGAAATCTTCAAACATGCCACATGTGTGGCCGGCCATTGCGGGGGAGTCTTTGGCTGCTGAGTTTGGCTATTTTTAGCAGCCTTCTCAACCTATAAATACCCCTTTTTTTGCTCACTTCAAACATATCTCGACCCTTCTCATCTCTTCACTTTTCTCTCATTTTTCTCTCATCATTCCCTTCCATTGTTCTTCATTTTCTTCCCCTATTCCCTTTCCGATTTCACCTATTGAAAAAGAGTCAATCAACTACCACTTGAGCAACATTCAATTGTTCGTAGAAGCCTTGGTTTAACAAGAATGAGCAGAGAAGGAGGATTGGAGCAAACTAGTCAAACCACAGGAAAAACACCGATTTGATTCTTGTTCCCTATATTTTTAATTTTTGTTGTTATTATGATGAACATGTATATGAATATTTGTGATGTTGATATGTTTAATTTAATTAAGATGGCTTAAATTTAATTCCTATTAGGTTGATTGCATTTTGTCTACTTGAGTTATTAAAATTATGTTTGTGTTGTTATAGGACTCAGTAAGATGTTTGATTAAGTAAAACCATGACTAAGTTATTCTTTCATTACAATTGTAATGTAATTAATGAATTAATTATTTAAATGGATTGAAATTGTAATTAATTGACACAATACTTAATCAGTGCATGTTTAATCATCTAAGGTAGCTGAGGATTTAATTAGCAACGGTATCTAACGATACATTAGCCTTGCAGAACTTGCAAGATTTCTGTGATTAAACTGTTTCAAGGTAGAAATACATTGTTATCTCACGTATTCTTTTATGTGCTTATGAGATTGAATTAATTATTTGAATTGACATAGAGATATGTACAAGAGATTATTTTAATTTCATAAATATGTATGTGCATTAACACATTTGCTTATTAAAATTTGTTTAATTGGTTGAATTGAAGTAGAGATATAGTCAAGGGATAAAAGGATTTTAGTAGATAAGTTAGCAAATTACTGAGTTACCGTGAATTTATTCGTAACAACATGAACATGAGTTTAATAATTCTAAGTTAAGAAATGTAATTAATCTAACACAATTATGTCATCTTGATTAAAATCATCTTTTGAAATCGTGCATTGGAACTTTTATTTTCTATTTATTTATTTTACATAGTTAAAAAACTTAGTTTTTAATCACCTCCTCAAATCAAAATATTTTTCTTCACCAAAGTGTTTTAAATTGCATTCATAAATAATTCTTTTCACAGTTATTGGGAATATGATAACTCGACATTTACTTGTCACTTTATTACTTGTTGTGATTGTGTACACTTGCACATTTTCGTTGTTCCAAGCTTTTGGCGCCGTTGCTGGGGACAATTTTAAAAGACATTATTTGTGAAATTGTTAATTTTGCATTTTGGTCTTTTTTTGTTAAATTTTATTTCCATTTTTTTGTTTTTTTGTTTGTTTTAGGTGTTTATGAGTATTTGATAAACCATAAATTATACATATTTTTACCCCATGTTTAATGCATTTTATAGTTGATTTCTCATTAAAATTGGTGAATTTGATGCTCCTAATGCTTTAGTTTCATGTTTTGTACTCAGGAGAGCACCAAGAGTCAAAAGAAGCCTAAAACGAGCCAAAAAGGGACAAAACGGACCAAATCAAGAAGATGACACGGCCTAAACCTTGCCACATGGGCAGCTCACACGCCCCTGTCTTTCGAGGGTGTTGACCAAGGATTTCACAATCCACACGGCTTGGCCATTGACCCACACAGCCTTGTGCAATTTAACGGATCGAACATGGCCTGGCAATCACGTCACACGAGCGCGTTCCTGATAAGCCCAAGTTAAGTCCAATTCGGAAAAGGCCACTTTGAAGGGTTTCTAGGCATTCCAAAGCCTATAAATATGCACTAGAGGAGAAGAAAAAGGGAGACGGAGAAGAGGGGTAAGGAATTACCCCAAGGAAGCAGATTGATCCATCTCAGAAGCTGAATTCATCATTAAGACTGAAGATCTCTCCTAAATTCCCCTCCAAGAGTTTTGGGTTTTCTTTATGTTTTGTATTCTTTATTCTTCTGAGATGTTTTCTTATTTAGTTATGAACTAAATCCCCTAAATACCTAAGGGGAATGAAACCTAAGACGAATCTTGTTATTATTTTCTGAATCATATGATAAATATTTAACTTGTTCTTAATTATGTGTTCTTAATTCTTGCTTTGATATCCTAGGATACTGATTCAAGACACGTTTTTATTCAGAGGAGGAATAGACCCTGTCTAAGAGTACATTTGCATAATTAAGCAGAGTTGATTGCGCTCCTAGAAATAGGGTGACAAGATTTTGCCGGATTAGGGTGAAACCTAATAAGGGGATCCATAGATCGAGTTAATGCAACCCTAGAGTGTTAATTAGAGAAAAGTCTCGGTTATTCAATCTAGGGATTAGACGTTATTAGTCTTGAATAGGGATAATAAAATAACTTAGGGATCTCTACGGAACAAGTTGAATGAATAAATCATATTATTCGGAGCCAGAATAACAAGTACGGTCTAGGTGGATTTTTCCTTAGGTATTGTCTCAAGTCAATCGAGTTTCCCAAAAGCAATTCCCCAATTTTTTTCTTTGTGCATTCTTTGTGACAGCCCAAAATTGACCCTAGTCGGGAAGTGGTTTCGGGACCGCTAAACCGAGTCACCGAAAGGTTTGAATGTGATGTTTATTGTCTAGAATATGTAATCATGAATGTGTGAAAATTTCAAGCTTCGATTTAGTCGATTGCATGTGAATTTAGTCAATAGGACTTATATGAGAAAATTTTAAAATGTGATAGGTCAATGCATGAGGACCTATTAGTGCATGTGGAAGAAAAAGGGGACTTGCATGTCAAATTCCCCCTCCCTAATATGTAGTGGCCGGCCATGCTATGGGTGGAAACATGTCACCAACATGTTGTGTTAGTGATGTATGGTAAGGAAAATAAAATAATAAGCATGATAATTAAATAATGAAAGGAAGGGTGATGAAAAAAAAAGAAAAGAAAAAATAATAATGGTCTCATGCATACACCCCATTGCTGTGAGCTAAAGGAAGGAAAAGAAAGGTTTTGTTCATCCTTTTTCAACCTCTTTTGACCGAAAATCCTAAGGAAGAGGATTAGGAGGAAGTTTGGCCATGCATGTAACTAGATTGAGGTATGTTTAATGTTATTCTTTGAGATTCATGTATATTTTAAGTTGTAAGTTCAAAATCTACCTAGCCATGGTTCAAACTTTGTTAAATGATGGAGATGACATTCGGCCATGAATGTTACGTTCTTGGTTGGTATTTTGATGTCTTTGGTGATGAGGTAAGGAGATGGTTGACTTTGGGTGTTTAATAAAATCTACCTAGTGTGTGAAGTGTTTGAACCAACTAAGGATTAATAGATGCATGGGTACAAAGTAGGAAGAATCGGCTACTATGGTTGACACCAATGCCGAATGTAAAGATGTTATAGTAAATAATGTATGTGATTTGAGTTGATAATGTGAAAAAGGATAATTAGATGTATTATAAATGATATAAAGATTTTAGAAATTATTTTGGTTAGGTGTGTGTATGATTAAGTATATTCGGCAATATACTTAAAGTGAGTACTTGATATTATATGGGAGTATGTATATTCGGCCACATGAGTAAATATATATATGATGTTAAATTTGATTATGTATAATGGGCATTAAGATGTGGAACTTAAGAAATGTAGTCATATGTGGAATTACATGATGTTATAGTTGACATTGTACACACATACATCCATTCGGCCATCAACATGAGTAATTAGTGAGGATGGTTGCCGAATATACAAACATACATAAGCATGTGAAATTGAATTATGAATGTTTAACAAGATGGTTAAACTAGTGAATTATTGATTAAGCTCAAGGAGCTAAAGGAGGAGAATCAAGCAAAGGCAAAGAAAAGATCACTGAGTAGCCGAGTTGGAACCGTCTTACCCAACACAAGGTAAGTCATTAAGCATGTAGTTGGTATTATTTCAAATGGTCATAATGTTTATGTATTGATGCTGAATGGAATGAATAAATATACATATATATATGCATGTACGTATGTGATGATGAAATTGTTGAATGAAAAGAAAAGAGGTAAGATGTACTGAGTTGTTGATCTCGGCACTAAACGTGCGGGTATAACCATTTATGACCATGAGATTGGCGCTAAGTGCACGGGATTAAATTGTACAGCACTAAGTGTGCGATTTGACTATGTTGCACTAAGTGTGCGAAATGAATATGATGCACTAAGTGTGCGAATTGACCATGCGGCACTAAGTGTGCGAGTTTGACTATGTAGCACTAAGTGTGCGATTTGATTACGTAGCACTAAGTGTGCGAGTTGATTATATAGCATTGAGTGTGCGGACTCAATATACATTCGTGAATCATTATGGACACTATGTGTGCGACACTATTGAGTCGATCGCGGACAGCGGATCGGGTAAGTGTCTTGAGTACATGGCTAATAGGTGCTATGCTTATACTTGGTGTTGAGCTCGGTAAGTTTGAACCTATATGACAAATATACTTGAAGTCACGTACATAAAATTTATCGTAGGATGGGTGAAAGGCCGTTTAGTCGTTTGATTGTAACGAAAATAAATTGATTTATGAAAATGCTTCAATGTCCTATTGATGAGTATATGGAATGTGAATGCATGAATTGATATGAAACTGAATCGATAGGTTGGAGGAACTATGGTATGGTTCGGTATGGATGGAGTAAATTGTCTCGTTCCATTTTGTTTCCTCTTGTGATAATGTTATTGATGGATGGTAGTGCATTGCTTATGACTTACTGAGTTATAAACTCACTCGGTGTTTCCTTGTCACCCATTATAGGTTGCTTGGACTCATCTATTTTTGCGGGGTCAGGCCGTCATCGAAGTCATCACACCGGATAGCAAGTTTTGGTACTTTCTTCTTAGTTGGCTTAGAAGAACATTTTGGCATGTATAAGCTATTACGTTGTGTTTTAACTTTGGCATATAAACTTTAAGCCATGCGAAAATGGCACGAATGTTCGATTGAGTTGGATCAAGGGTAGGCATGAAATGGACCTATTTACTTTCGTAACAGATGCTGGCAGCAGCAGTGTCATGAGATTGAAAAATCACTAAAAATAGTAGGAGTGGAATTAATTGATGAATAAATTATGTAATCGAAGCTCGATGAGTCTGTTTTCATGAGGAAGTAACAAAAAGATCATATGGGCAGTATATTAAGAGATAAACAGATTTTTGTGAGACAGGGCCAGAACGGTTTCTGGATTCCCTGCTCCGACTTTGGAAATTCATTATAAATTAACCAGAGATAATTAGGGGTCGTACCATATATGTACAGATTCCTCTCTGAGTCTAGTTTTCATAGAAACAAACAGCATCAGTATTGAAGCCCCGTGTAGGGAGATATCCAAGTCGTAATGGGCAAAGGTCAGTGTAGTCGACCCCTGCAACATGGGAGACTTTGACTAATAAACTGTACTAATTGGCCCAACCAAAAATTCTAGAAAAAAATACATAGATGGACACATGAGTCTAGTTTCTGGGAAAAATTATGAAACTTATTTTCGAGTTACGGAACTCAAGATATGATTTTTAAAACGACTAGTACACAGATTGGGTAGTGTCTGGAAAATAAATTTTATAAGGGGTTAAAGTCAGTTAACACCTCGTGTTCGACTCCGGTGTCGGTTTCGGGTTCGGGGTGTTACATTCTTAGTTTAAATAATTAGTTAATTAAAACAAACTCTTTTATTCTTAGGCTAGATAATAAAAAGATAGTTATTACTAGTACTTTTGGTTCCCTTGGGTACAATATTCCGGTCTTGCCATTACTATACTATTGTTCGATAGGTGCGCTTGCCTTTTCGTCGTGATAATAGTTAGTCTAGGTTTGATCTTCATTATAAATATTTATTACTTGTTACGAATCACGCGATCAAATTTTTGGCGCCGCTGTCGGGGAACTGAAATATTAGGAACACTAAATTTTTATTACTTTAGCCATTTATTTTTCTTGCAATTTTATTTTATTTTATTATTTATTAATTTACTTTTTTCTCTCTCTTGGCAGGTTTTTATAGTTTATGACTAGAAGAAACCTATCAAGACCATTACTCTTTGACGAAGAAATCGATTGTACAATTCAAAAAAATTAAAGAGAAATAAGGCGTAGTTTACGCTACATGGAGAACGAGTGAGAAGACGATACTCAACCCCCAACTGAAGAGATGGCCGAAAACCCAGGCGATCAGCTGCCTCCTGCAATTGCAGCTAATTAAAATCCTATTCCACGAACTATGTATGATTATGCTAAACCTTCTTTAACAGGAACTGAGTCTAGTATAGTTAGACCTGCTATTGCTGCGAATAATTTCTAACTAAAACCTAACACAATTCAGATGACACAGCAATTTTTTCAGTTTGATGGTTTGCAGGATGAGGATCCCAACACGCACTTGGCAAATTTTCTTGAATTTTGTGATACATTCAAAATCAATGGCATTTCTGATGATGCCATTCGTCTTCGGTTATTTCTTTTTCACTGAGAAACAAAGCTAAACAGTGGTTGAACTCGTTACCACGAGGGTCTATCACTACTTGGGAACAAATGACCGAGAAATTTTTACTAAAATATTTTTCGCCGGCTAAAACAGCTAAATTGCGTAATGATATCTCTTCTTTTGTGCAGATGGATTTAGAAACACTTTACGATGCATGGGAGAGATATAAGGACTTACTGAGAAGGTGCCCTCACCATGGGTTACTGCTTTGGCTGCAAGTTCAAACGTTCTACAATGGTGTGAATCCTTCGACAAGACAAATGATTGACACAGCCGCTAACACCGGAAGATGCATATGAATTCATAGAGGAGATGTCACTAAATAACTATCAGTGGCAAGTTATAAGGACAAAGCCAACGAAAAAATCTGACGTCTATAACATCGATTTAGTTACTATGCTGTCAAATTAGGTATAACTTCTCAATAAAAAGATTGATAGCTTTCTTGGTTCTACGCAGGTACATCCAGTAATGAGGTGTGACTCAAGTGGAGGAGGTGTGCATACAGAATACCAATCCTTCAATCCTACAACTGAAGAAGAACAAATCAACTATATGGGTAAGAATAACTTTAGATCTCAAAATAACCCCTACAATAATACTTATAATGCAGGTTGGAGGAACCACTCAAATTTCTCCTAGGGTGGTCAAGGAAATCAAAAGCCAAAAAATCCTCAGGGTTTTCAATAGCGACCTTATCAACAGGAGAAGAAACCAAACCTTGAAGAGATGATTTCTAAATTCATCTCGGTTTCAAAAACCCATTTCCAAAATATTAAGACAGCACTTAAGAATCAACAAGCATCGATCCAAGGACTCGAAACTTAGATAGGCCAGCTATCCAAACTAATCTTTGAACTACCATAAGGTAGCTTACCAAGTAATACTGAACCTAATCCTAGGGAACACCTCAATGCAATTAGCACTCAAAATAAGGACGGACTCATTGCACCCGAGCCAGAAATACAGCAAGACAACGCGATGAACAAATGAGGAGAAGAGGTAAACAATAATGATCCCAAACAGGTAAGTACGAATCATGAACCTCGTGTGCCATATCCTAAAGCGATGACAAAAGATAGAATAGAAGAACAATTTAGTAAGTTTGTCAAACTCTTAAAGAAATTACATATTAACTTACCCTTTATTGAAGTTCTTTCGCAGATGCCTAACTCAACAAAATTCTTAAAGGAACTTCTGAGCAATAAAAGGAAATTAGACGCTACATCACATGTGGAACTCAATGCAGTCTGCTCAGCTATTCTAAAGAATGAGCTACCTAACAAATTGAAAGATCCAGGGAGTTTTACAATTCCTTGCTTAATTGGTAGTCTATCTGTGAATAATGCTTTAGCTGATCTAGGGACAAGTATAAATGTTATGCCATATAAAATGTTTAAACGACTAGGCCTTGGCAAACCCAAACAGACTAGGATGAGCATACAATTGGCTGACAAAACAGTTAGATTTCCTAAGGGTATTATTGAAGACGTTCTCGTTAAAATTGATAAATTTATTTACCCAGTAGACTTCATTATCTTAGATATGGATGAGGATAACGGGGTACCTCTAATTTTAGGACGACCATTTTTAGCAACTGCCAGAACCATTATTAATGTAGGCACAGGAGAGCTAACACTTCGTGCAGGTGACGACGCAGTAACACTCCAAGCACGTGACTCAGTCAAAACCTCTAAGACTCAAGATAATGCTATAAAAACTGTCGATGATAAAACTAATATTCAATCGTCCTTGTAGGAACTTCCTCGAACAAAGACAATAGAGACAGTGCGCCACTATCATGAAAAGAACAAAGAAGTCCATGAAGAATGAAGACTACGAATAGAGGAGCTAGATGAATGGCGAGAACACAAACTGAGAACACATGATAAACCGAAACTATGCAAAAACAAGCCCGATACCTCTCCTAATCAACTTCAGGTCGGCGATAGATGCCGTTGATCCTCACATTGTTACTACCACATCAAATGAGGAAATCCCCCTTACGGTACTTAGTATTTTTCCATTCGGTACAGTGGAGGTAAGTCATCCCAAGTTAGGCACTTTTAAGGTAAACAACACCCATTTAAAACCTTATTTTAAAATTGACAACAGGAATGAGGAGTATAAACTCCTCGAACCACCATGATCATTCAACGGAGAGGTAAGTCGAGCTTAGACTATAAACAAGCGCTTCTCGGGAGGCAACCCGAGTACTAACCATTTTAAATTATTTTAAATTCAAGTTTTAAACATTTGAGTCACTAACAGAGTATTTGAAGCACATGTTCCCAGCATCACACGGCCGGTAACACGGAGGGAAACACGTCCGTACGATACGGCCGTGCAAAAATAGGGTAAATGATTTCCCTAAAACACGGGGTGTGATAAATCCCCACGGCCGTGCGACATGGCCATGGGTGCACTCGATAGGAAAAACACGGGCGTGGGGATAGAAACCCATGAGTGTGCCAGGGACAAGGCTCGATTCTGTTTCTTCGACACGGGTGGGCGACATGCCCGTGCCTTCAGCCATGTACAACAATCCATGGGCGTGCTACCATAACACACGGGCGTGGGAGAAGCGAACAAAGCTAGGCACAGCCGTGCAATATGGCCGTGTACCACACACGCCCAAGACTCACGGACGTGGGAGAATAACCAATCACGACCTAAAATTGCAAAATTCGAAACACACGGCTCACCCTCATAAGTACACGGGTGTGCCCTAGGTCGTGTGGCCCCCTATATAAGCAAATCACTGTTCATTTTCTTCTTTTTTTCCAAAGCCCTAGCCGAAATCTCCCCTTCTCCAGTCCTTGATCCCTATTCTCAGCCACCACTACCCTCTTGTCCAGTTCTTGTGGCAGCTTCATATGCTAACATCTCTGAGCACCTCACCCGATTCGAGCTTCAGTGTTTTCAACAATTTGACAACATTAATGCTACTCTACGACAGAGTTGTCAGCACCTTTCCATCTCATCGCCAGTCCCGCCTCGCGAACCAACCAATGATGAAGATGTTTAGAAATATTTATTTATTACTTTCTGTTTTTACTTATTATTGAAACTATTTCTATTATTTTTATTAGATTTTAGAATTTTATTTTTATTCTTTATTTCGGTTATTTCTTTTCGAATCCTTATACTTCCTAATATCTCCTAAAAAGTTCCTGATTTTATCACAGTTATATAGAACTCCTAAGCTCATCATCACATAGGAACTACAACTCCACTGGGGAAGGACTTATGGCCTAATGAACCTCTACAACTACCGGAGTATCCTCTTCCACTCTCAAACCGATCACTCTCCAAAACTCTAAGTTCGAGGAATTCATCATACAGGAAGTTTCACTTCTCTCCCTATCTTATTTTTATTCTCTAACATCTATCATTGTACATTGAGGGCAATGTACATCTTAAGTGTGTGGGGGGTATTTATTTCACTATCAGAAAAAGATCCCTGAATAATCACCTTGTTCTCATGAAAAACCCGCATATCATATTTAGGATAAATTTTAATTGATTTATGATTTTGATTGATATATCTCAAATTAAAACATAGGGATTTATGCATTGATTATTTAAACTTTAAGACATTAGAGAATCAAGCATGATAAGTTGATTTTATTTAAGAAATTAAATTATAGGTTGTTTCCCCAAGTCTAGGTATTACTTTGAATTAGAATTCACGAGTCTAAACATCAAAAAGCCATAATTTATTATGAGATTTTTGATCCTTTTGAGCATCTATTCATCCTTTCATGCTCACTTTTATTATTGCTTTGAGTGCGCCAGTATTGAACTGTTATTCTAGAACTTGCTTGATTATGCATGTCGAGACCACACCATTTGATTTGATATATCAAAATGATTAAGGCACTTAGGATTAACTCACTCATGCCATGAAAAGCCTGCCTCCACGATTAACCCCTATTAAACCCCTTGAGCTCAACAAACCAATTCTTGTATTACCCTTAATATTAACCTTTAACCCATTATTGTTGAAATCCCCTAAATTAATCCCTATTTTTGTCGAGATTTGAGTTGAATGGATTGTCTAGCTATGTTTTGTTCTTGATATTTAGTCTATATTATTTAACTTGTTCTTAAAAAAAAAACACAAAAAAACACAACTATGTATGCTTATCTGTAATTTCATATTCTGAGAGAAGCTCTGTTGTACGCAAGTGAAGATTAACTCTTTTTCTAGTTAGGCAACTTTTCAATTCAATCTCGATTCTAACCCTTTCTTTTAGCTTGTGACCACACCCCTAACCAAGCCTCATTACAACCCTCTAAAGACCTTTTGATTGATGTATCTTCTTAAAACTAAAGTGGTGGAGATTTGATTTTCATGCAAGCCTATGGTAATGACTTTCCATTATTGACTATTGAGTGCTTCCTTTATTGTCCTTAAAACACCTCGAGTGATTTAAGTGAATCTTTAGTGAGGATGTAAAACTTTGTGATATTTTGAATTAAAGGTAATTACTTAGATGAGGGAAGACACCTATATTTTCGGGATAAAATGCTCAACTTGGAATGATTGAAACTTTTATGTTATTTTAGTTAAATTCTCAATGTATGACTACCTATGGATTAATTTGAGATATTATTGACAGAAATTATAAGTTGAGAAGGATTTATTCTGATTATGAGTTGAGAATTTTGCTTGAGGACAAGCAAATGCTTAAGTGTAGGGGTATTTGATAAACCGTAAATTATACATATTTTTACCCCATGTTTAATGCATTTTATAGATGATTTCTCATTAGAATTAGTGAATTCGATGCTCCTAATGCTTTAATTTCATGTTTTGTACTCAAGAGAGCACCAAGAGTCAAAACGAGCCAAAAAGAGCCAAAAAGGGACAAAACCGACCAAATCGAGAAGATGACACGGCCTAAGCCTTGCCACACGGGCAGCTCACACGCCCTTGTCTTTCGAGGGTGTCGAACAAGGCTTTCACTATTCACATGGCCTGGCCATTGACCCACACGGCCGTGTGCAATTTAACGGATTGAACATGGCCTGGCAATCACGTCACACAACCGTGTCACACGAACGTGTCCCTGCTAAGCCCAAGTTAAGTCCAATTCGAAAAAGGCCACTTTAGAGGGTTTCTAGCATTCCAAAGCCTATAAATACGAACTAGAAGAGGAGAAAAAGGGAGACGGAGAAGAGGGGTAACGAATTACCCCAAGAAAGCCGATTGATCCATCTCAAAAGTCGTATTCATCATCAAGACTGAAGATCTCTCCTCAATTCCCCTTTAGGAGTTTTGGGTTTTCTTTATGTTTTGTATTCTTTATTCTTCTAAGATGTTTTCTTATTTAGTTATAAACTAAATCCCCTAAATACTTAAGGGGAATGAAACCTAAGACGAATCTTGTTATTATTTTCTGAATCGTATGATAAATATTTAACTTGTTCTAAATTATGTGTTCTTAATTCTTGCTTCGATATCCCAGGATACTAATTCAATACATGCTCTTATTCAGAGGAGAAATAGACCCTGTCTAAGAGTACATTTTCCATAATTAAGCGGAGTTGATTGCACGCCTAGAAATAGGGTGACAAGATTTTTCTGGATTAGGGTGAAACCTAATAAGGGGATCCATAGATAGAGTTAATGCAACCCTAGAGTGTTAATTAGAGAAAAGTCTTGGTTATTCAATCTAGGGATTAAATGTTATTAGTCTTGAATAGGGATAATAACATAACTTAGGGATCTCTACGGAACAAGTTGAATGAATAAATCGTCCGATTCGGAGCCAGAATAACAAGTACGGTCTAGGTGGATTTTTCCTTAGGTATTGTCTCAAGTCAATCGATTTTCCCAAAAGCAATTCCCCAATTCTTTTCTTTGTGCATTCTTAGTTTAAATAATTAGTTAATTAAAACAAACCCTTTTATTCTTAGGCTAGATAATAAAAAGATAGTTATTACTAGTACTTTTGGTTCCCTTGGGTACGATATATCGGTCTTGCCATTACTATACTATTGTTTGATAGGTGCGCTTGCCTTTTTGTCGTGATAATAGTTAGTCTAGGTTTGATCTTCATTATAAATATTTATTACTTGTTACGAATCACGCGATCAGTATTGATCAAATTATTGACTGACTGACTCCTTGGAGACCCTGAAATTGAAAAGACTTTCTGACAAAGGAAAAGAAAAGCGAACCAAAGAAGGACCGAAGATATGAATTTCGAAAATCCAAACTAAAATCCAGGAGGAACATTCGCTTATAATACTCACAATCCGATCATTGTTGTCGATGATAAAAACTGTTCCATTCAACAATATACCATTCCTCTATTCAACGAGCTCAATCCGAGTATTAGGAGACCCGAATTTGAGGCACAACAATTCGAGCTGAAGCCGATCATATTCCAAATGTTGCAAAATATGGGTCAATTTAGTAGGATTCCTACTGAAGATCCACATATTCATCTTCGGCTATTCATGGAAGTGAGTGACTTATTCAAACGAGTCGAGGTAACCGAGGACACCTTGAGACTCAGATTATTTCCATGCTCCTTAAGAGATAGAGCACGATTGTGGTTGAACTCTTTACCGTCTGGTTCCATAACTACATGCCAAGAGTTGGTTGAACGTTTCTTAATGAAATATTTCCCTCCATCTTTAACCGCCAATATTTAAAAGGAAATCACTTTATTTTATCAACTTGATGAAGAATCTTTATATAAGGCATGGGAGCAGTTCAATGAGTTATTATGAAACTACCCTTATCATGACATTCCTTGCTACGTTCAAATAGAGACTTTCTATATTGGTCTCAATATTCATACTAGAATGATAGTGGATGATTCGGAAAATAGAGCCCTTCTTTCTAAGTCTTATAACAATACTTATGATATTATTGAAAGAATTGCCAGCAATAACTATCAGTCGCCAACCAACCAAGTAGCCTCAGAAATACGAGCAGTAGTAGTACATAAAGCAGACACGCTTCTTTGGCAGCCCAGGTATCCTCTATGTCTTCTATGCTTAAGAACAAAACTGTTAATGGTTTCAATGGTAATCTAATAGGTCAACAACCGAACTAGTTCGAGGGTATTTCTTGTGAATACTATGGAGATGGCCATTTTTTTGAAAATTTTCCATCGAATCAAGAGTCGAAATATTACATGGGAAATCAAATTGGAATATTCTATAGTCAAATTATTACAACTCTTCATGGCAGAATAATCCAATTTCTCCATGGAGTAATCAATGGGCAAACCATAGTGACTCTTTTATGTCATTTTGACAAAATTATCTGCCAGAATATTCTCAACAAGTGCAACAAACCACACCAACTGAATCTTCAAGTAATCTTGAGGATTTGCTGAAGGTGTACATAGCGAAGAATGATGAACTAATCTAAAGCCAAGCAACAACATCGAAGAATTTAGGAAACCAAGTGGGAAAGCTAGCCAATGAGCTCAAAAGTAGACCCTGTAACACTCTTCACTCGTATTCAATGCTAGAATAGGGTTACAGAGCATTACTGAACTTACAACACATTTAAACATACATTTACTCAATTCATATACAATTCATTCACAACCAAACATTGAGAGTGGTTCGGGACTAAAATGATAACCTTGGAAACTTTTTGAACACTTAAGAAATTTTTTCAAAAATAGGGGACACATGGCGGTGTAGCTCGACCGTGTGTCTCACACGTTTGTGTGGCTTGGTCGTGTGTCTCACATGGCCACCAGACATGCCCATGTCACAAACTATGTAGACATTCGAAATGGGATCACTTGGCCGTGTCCCAGCCCATGTCTGACCCCGTGTAACTCTCTGACTTGGGTCACAAGGCCAACATACAAGCCCGTGTGCAATCTGTGCTAGGCCGTGTGTGAGGCCGTGTGGAGCATACTAACTTGATTTTAATTTCAACACCAGGGGACACATGGTTGTGTACATGACTGTGTATCGCACACAGTTGAGACACACACCCGTGTCTCTGCCCGTGTGGACAAAAATAGGCTATTTACGAAGCCATTTTGCCACCCAACTTGCACAAACTTATTCCAAACCAAATTGCACAATTCATGGCATAAGAATAGACATTTAAACCATCCAATTCAAACCTAAATCATGCACATTTATACCATCATCTACAATACACTCAAGTCATAAGATAGGTCATATAATTTCCATATCAATTAATACAAAACATAAATATCATATTATGCCATCTAAGTCTATATCTATCTTTATCTTCTCAAATCATCAAAATGACGATTAACCAATATGCATCATTTGATCTATACTCTCAAACATTTCAACCATTCAAAACATCACACAAACCACATACACTTATATATATACATGATTCTTGACTATATAAACAAACCAAAACATATACATTTACAAGCCATTTCAAATGGCCAAATTCATTATCAACTTATAACCAAAATGACCATAATCCCATACATGCCATATAACCAAAACACAAACTGAAAAGTACCAAATTGATAGTTGGATAGTGCTAAGGAGTCTCTGACGATCCTCGAATCCGAGCTAGCTTAAATTCACTATAAAACATGGAAAAATAAATAAAGTAAGCTTTACAGCTTAGTAAGTTCATATAGCATTTATATCAACTCATCATATAAACTCAAATTAAGCCAAAAATATAACATAACATAACATAACATAACATATCTCATAATGAATCATCAACCTACCACATTTGCATCCACCAAATTAGATGTAATTTCCATAATTTTCATCATTTCAATGTATTACTCTATTCCTGTACATACTTGTACCTTCCCGTATTTAACTCATATTCATTCATATCTTTGACATATCCATTAAACTAATTGGAATATTTTTGGATACTCGGGAAACTCGCACACTTAGTGCCAAATAAATAGCCAAAGTTGTATCAATCTTGCACACTAAGTGCCAATATACATATATATAGCCGAAGCTATCTTAATATATATAGCTGAAGCCATCTTGATTTCGCACATTAAGTGCACATAATTAGCCGAATCATCGTCAAACACGACTGTAGTCTCATATACAAATTGATGCAATATCAAAGAATTTAAAGCATAATTATAATGATTCTTGATCTATATGATATCAAATTTAGCTTATTTAATAATCCCTCTATTCAATTTAGTCCAAAACACACTTTAAAGCACTTGTACACATTTACCCCATTTGTTTCACCACTTTTACAATTTAGTCCTTATTTCATAAAAACACAATTTCAAGCAATTCAACCATAACCCATGCTAGCAGAATTTTAATTAGGTCCCTAGCAGCCCATATTTTTCATTTATTTCACATTTTAACCCCAAATTTTTCACATTTCATAATTTAATCTCTAATTTGCATTTTCACTAACAATCGCTTAACAAAACTTGTATAACTATCATGAAAAACTCAAAATCTATCATTAAACATCAAAATAATCATGTATTCATCAATAGAAACATCTAAAATCTTTAACGATTTTTCAAAATAGTCCCTGGGCTAGCTAGACCTAGTTGAAACGATCTCAAAAACATATAAATCATTAAAAACAGAACAAAATACATACCAATTTAGCAAAATGAAGTAGTCAAAAATTTGAAAGCTTTAAAATGGCTTTTATACACCCTAATTTCGGTTAGAATAAGAAGATAATGAAGAAAATGGCTTTTGGTTTTATTATCATTTATTAACTAATTTACCTATTAAACCTTAGTTAAAAACCATCAAAATACATGATAATATGTCCATATATGTCCACCCACCTTAATAATGGTCTAATTACAACATAAGGACCTCCACTTTATCGTTCCAAAACTATTTAATACCTTTAACTATTAGAACATTACTTTTGCACGTTACGCGATTTAGTCCTTTTTATCAAATTAACCCATCGAACAATGAAATTTCTTAACGAAATTTTCACACAAACATATTATCATGCTATAGACTTTAAAATAATAATAAAATAATTATTTTAACTTCAAATTTGTGATTCCAAAACCATTGTTCCGATTTGACTAAAAACGGGCTGGTACAGACCTCAAGGTATTTGGATGAGTGATAAGAAAAAATCTGAGAAACACAAGCAAAGAACATTGCAAAATTGTCATTTTAAAAAGTGGGAAGATATGGGAACCCAAAGCTGTCGAGGATGAAGATAAGCCTATTGTAGCTCAAGGCAAAGAGGAAGTTCAACTGAGTGTTGAAACTCCTGTTCCACAAAACTAAGATACGGTGATCCTTGATGAGGTAAACTCTAAACCAGTTAGTTTTGATTACCTAACACCCTCGTCGAATACAAAAAAATCTTGATAGAAGAGTTTTTCAGTTAAAGCAAAGATTCCACCACTGTCATATCCTCAACGATTCCAGAAGCAGCAAATGATACTCAGTTGAAACAAATCTTTGATGACGAGATGACTTTTAATGACTTCGATGCTACTAAATCCCCAGATATTGTTGAAGACTACTCTGCTATTTACACGATGGAATCGCTGGCTTCTACAGAATTGAAGTTCAATTCTTTAAGCGATCCATTAAAACATATTCTACCGGAGGATTCACCAAGTAATGATGAAGACAAGGAATGATTGGCTTGGTTAGAAGCTAATTTGAAGGAATTCACTCAAGAAGTTCCACTCGAATCATTAGAGTTATCATTTCAAGAGTATATGCAACCAAAGTCATTGATTGAAGAACCAACTAAATTGGAATTGAAGATTTTGTCTCCTCATTTGAGATGACTATTTGGGTCTTCTTCGACTTTACTTGTTATTATTTCAGTTGAGTTCACCAAAGATCAAGAAGAAGAGGCACTTGTGATTTTGGAAAGGCACAAGAAGGGTATTGGATGGATTATTTCACATATTCGAGTCACGGGTTAGAGGATTTTTAAGAATTATAGGAAGTTAAACAAGGCCACCAGGAAAGATCATTACGGGTTTTCTTTCCCTAATAAGATGTTGGATAGATTTGATGGGAAAGGATATGATTACTTCCTAGATGATTATGGTTGGTATGACAAATGGCCATCTGACACCACCATGGTCAATGACGATCCCGAATAAAATGGAAGGAGTCCTCTTCAGTTTCTCTATCGTTATTTTATATTTTTAGTTTTTTTTTCTCATTTGAATAAAATGGTAGACTTAAATAAAATTTTCTTTGGTTCATTACATTAATTAAAACTCTGTCTAGGAGAATGGGACCTAAGCGAGACTATCTGTGACCCCTCCAGTTTTTCTTAGGAGTTTAATTTAATGTAATTTTTTGAAAAATATTTTCCTAAGTAGGCTTAAGAATTTAGGTATTTGTTTTGTTAAATAATGGGTCAACTTTTAACCCAAGCACTAATTTATTTGAGTTTTTTTTTTAGTTTACTTTCAATCCATGAGCTTAGGATCCAAAAGGAGTTGCCATTGGCTTAAGATACTGCTAGGAAGGGAAATATTCAACCCTTTTTCGCACAACCCTATAGCCATTGTCTTGCTCCACTACCACTCCCAAGTAGCCCAATAGTGTATCTCACTCAACCCCTTAATGTTGCAGCCCTTAACTCCCTGGATCACCACCCCAAACACCTTCATTCGAAGTCACCAATTACTACACCTAAACTATCCTTAAAATCGCCACCCTCTTCAACTCTAAACCTTACCCTTAGCTATTCACCCACCTGCCCAAAACTGAAACCACCCTTAACAGATTTCCTAAGTTCGACGCTGAGAGTCCCTTTATCTAGCACTATTCCACAAAGTGAATAGTTTGGTATAATGGCTATGCTGCAACACATGTAGCTGTAGTAACAAGATTACTGGAGATACTTAAGAATATGGGATGACTCAATCAAAGATGCATTTAAAATATATATTTCATAACACGTTTTTTTGTACCTAAATTTCTAGATTTTATACTCGAACCATGGACTCCAATGTCGAGGACAAAAAAAGATAAGTCATATTCTGAAGGATCTGCAAATAAATAAAAAAAGGGGATCTTTACTTTATTGCATTTTCTTTCCTAGGTTATTTAGTGTTTTAAGATTAGGTTCTATTAGGATTTTTATTTTTCGCATAATAAAACAAGAGGTGGAAATCATAAATAAAAATAAACAAGTTGCAAAGTACAAAGTGTGATAATAGATATATACATGTCTAGGATTGGATCTAGAGAAAGCTTGGTACTTAAGCAGTCAAATTGACTCACCTCCTCTTTTCTAGAATCCTACCTGGTGTATAATATCTATTCACTTCTAACAATGAGGACATTGTTCATTTTACGTAGGAGGGATGACAAAATTGAAATTATTTCCTCTTAGAATAACTTTTTCTTTTAATTATGATTAGGGTATATTTTGTTCAAAAATTTGAAATTTTGTTAAGTATGCTTGTCGAAGCCATTTTTTTGACAATATGGTCAACTAGGTTTTGAAAGCAAAAACAAAAAATGGGAGTCACCACCAATCTTTTTTGATGAGGTGTGATCGGGTCACCTCGTAAAAATGGTTGTTTTTAATAAATGGTTGGATTTATTTAAACAACGATTTTGGTCCACGAAATTCAAAAAGATGGGTTCAGGAGTCGGTTACGCACGAGGAAGGATTAGCACCCTCAATACGCTCAAAATTGGTACCTAATTGATTAATTAATGTCTTGATGTCGAAAATTTGAGAACTTTGAAGAAAAGTACGATCTTTTGTTAAAATATTATTTAATTAAAATTTTTTGAAACAAATGACATATTTCATGTTAATTGAGGAAAAGAATTATATCCTGTAAGTTAGGACATAATATCTTAAATCCCCGATACGCGAATAAATGCCGAAAAATTTATTTATGTGAAAAATATTTGATTATCTCGATTTTAGGAAAGAATCATATTCCGTAAGTTGGAACACGATCTTTTTATAATTTCCGAGATCATTTAAAAATTTATGCTTTTAAAAAAGTTCGTTTGTTCGAATTCATCGAGAAAGTCGAAACCTCGTAAGTTAGGGAATGACCTTTTGAATCTCGAAATACGAAAAAATTTATTTTAGAGAATATAATTTCATTTGTCGAATAAAGATTAATGCAGCACAATTTATAGTAAAAGTATGAAAGTAAATCACGATATTAATACATGTATCAACATAGTAATAATGCAATAATATTAACAATAGTAAAACGAGCAAAGATATAAAAACAAGATAAATAAAGGCAGGGCTAAAAACATAAGTAATTAAATAAAAAAATAAACTATAAAAAAGTTAAACAGATAAAAAGTAAATAAATAAGAAAATAAAAATATTTAATAAAATAAAATGAGAAATGATAATAATACTAGTAATAATAATAATAATAATAATAATAATAATAATAAAGGTAATAATAATTATTATAATAGAGAATAATAGTAATAGTAATAATAATAATAATAGTAATAATAATAATAATAAAATAATAATAATATAATAATGATAATAATAATAATAGTAATAATATAAAATTAATGATATAATAATGTAATAATAATAAGCAAATAAGTTTAAAAAGAAAATATAATCATAATAATATTTGTAGTAATAATAAGAATAAGAATAATAATAATAATGAATATAAATAATAGTAAAAATAATGAAATTAACTAATTTAATAGTAAGTAGCTAAATAACAAAAAAAAAAGATTAGATTGAATTTAAAATAGAAAGTTTGGGGCAAATTCAAAATAAAAAAAGGGGAGGATGAAAATGAATGCGTAAAAGAAGTGGAGGGACCAAAAAGGCAATATTCTCTTGTCCCAAAACGCGCAGCTTCAAAGGGACTAAATTGGAAACGAAATAAAATTTCTTGGCATAAATTGAAAAACAAAAAAAAAACAAAATTTGAAAGCAGAAAAGTACGGAAGGGCAAATGCGCAATTAGACCATAAAACGAAAACACGCGGATCCCTTGTGGGTCGGGTAGGACCGGTTCAGACCAGGGCAAAACGACATCGTTTTGGAGCTTATGGACGCCGACCAAAATGGCGTCATTTTATGGGGCCTATATAAGTTAAAATTTTTAGAAAAAAATCATTTTCCCTCTCTTTTAAAAAAAAACAAACCCAAGCTCTCCCTTTTCTCTCTAGCGAAACCAAGCCAACCAGAACTTCGATCGACCATCGTCGCGTAGTCCGTCGATCACTGGCACCGGCGCTGCTGTACACAGCGACCGGAGGTCGAAAAATTCCCCTTTTTCAGGCGAATCGAAAAAATAGGTACGTTCCTTTCCTATTTTTTTTATCTTTTATGTATATATATAAATAAAAGAAAAGAAATAGATTTGAAAAATAAAAAAATAATAAAAAGATGAAATCACCTCTTTTTTTCTCTAATTTGATTTTTTGGTTATTCTCTTTTCAATATTCAATCTCTGTTCTTTGTTTTTGAAATCCCTATTTTTTTTATTGATAATCTCCCTTTTTTTTTCTTCTTATTACATTGAGATTGTGGCTTTATATAGCCTTTACAACTTGTTTTTTTCAATTGATGTTTTCTTTGAGTTTGTAGGTACAAATTAGACGGTGACAAGGGCGGTGGCATGCTGCAGGCATGGCCAGTGGAGGCAGTGGGCAGGTGCAGCTGGTGGTAGAAAATTAGCTAGGGTTTCAACTTTTCTGAAACCCTAGTTTGATTAATGGGTCAATTGGGTTTGAGCCATTTGGGCTAGGGTAGTTAGGTTTAATTTTGGGCCTCGGGTTTGGGTTTCAATTGTTGGGCTAGGCTGAATTGGGTTTGTATGGGGTTTGGTTTAGTGGCTAGGTGGGTTTTAAGTTGGCTTATGGGACCGGGAAAAATTTGGGTCTTACAGCTGCCCCTCTTTGCTCATTGTCGTGTAACGAGAATAGAGCAAAGACTTCCAAGAAAGACCAAATTTGCCTAGTCTCGTCGAGTCTCGACTTCTTTGGTAGCCTCGTTCCAGTCCACTGCATCTTGTTGCCTTGGTCCACTGCAATGCAAGTGTAGAGAAATAAGACTTGAAGTTTTAATCTTCTCTGCTACAAATTCAGTGAGGTGAGATTTGTGGTTTTAGGTTTAATCTGACCTACTGCAACTTCAAAGGTATAGGACTTGTAGCTTTAATCCGCTCCACTGCAATTTTAAGGAGATAGGATTAGCTGTCTTCAGTCTGCTTTGCTGCAACTTCAGGGAGATAAGACTTTTGGTTTCAATCTGCTCCACTGCAACTTCAAGGAGATAAGATTTTCCAAGGTAGATTTGGTCCGACCTACAACAAATTCAGAGGTATAGGACTTGTCGCTTTAATCCGCTCCATTGCAACTTCAAGGAGATAAGTTTAGTAGTCTCAATCTGTTTCGCTGCAACTTCAGGGAGATAAGATTGGTATCTTTAGTCTGTTCCACTGCAACTTCAGGGAGATAAGACTTGTAATTTCAACTTACTCTACTACTACAGAGAGATAATGTTAGTGGCTGTAATCTGCTCCACTGCAACGTCTGGGAAATAAGATCTGCTGTCTTCAGTCTGCTCCACTGTAACTTCAGAGAGATAAGGTTGGTGGCTAAAATCTGCTCCCCTACTACCTTAGAAAGATAAGATTCATCGCTTTTGATCTGCCCCATTGCTATCTCGAGGAGACAAAATTTGAATCATCAGTCTACACCCTTGTTACCTCAGGAAGATAAGACTACAATCTTCAGCCTTCTCCCTTACTACCTCAGGGAGATAAGGCTAGTGGCTAAAATCTACTCCCCTGCTACCTCAGGAAGATACGATTCACCGCTTTCAATCTACCCCACTGCTATCTCGAGGAGACAAGATCTACAATTATCAGTCTGCTCCCTTGCTACTTCAGGAAGATAAGACTACAATCTTCAACCTGCTCCCTTGCTACCTCAGGGAGATAAGGATAGTGGCTAAAATCTTCTCCCTTGCTACCTCAAAGAGATAAGATTCACCGTCTTTGATCTACTCCATTGCTGCTTAGGGAGACAAGATCTACAATCTTCAGCCTACTCTACTACTTCTTAGGGAGATAGGATGGTGGCTTAAATCTGCTCCACTACTGCTTAGGGAGACAAGATTTTCCATCTTCTATCTGCTCTACTATTGCTTAGGGAGACAAGATCTACAATCTTTAGCCTGCTCCACTACTGCTTAGAGAGATAGGATGATGGCTTAAATCTGCTCCACTACTGCTTAGAGAGACAAGATTTGTCATCTTCGGTCTGCTCCACTACTATTTAGGAAGACAAGATCTACAATCTTCAGCTTACTCCACTACTGCTTAAGGAGATAGGATGGTGGCTTAAATCTGCTCCACTGCTGCTTAGGGAGACAAGATTTTCCATCTTCGATCTACTCCACTACTGCTTAGGGAGACAAGATCTATAATCTTCAACCTACTCCACTACTACTTAGGGAGATAGGATGGTGGCTTAAATCTACTCCACTACTGCTTAGAGAGACAAGATTTGGTATTTTTGATTTGCTCCACTACTACTTAGAGAGACAAGATCTACAATCTTCAACCTACTTCACTACTACTTAGGGAGATAGGATGGTGGCTTAAATCTGCTCCACTACTGCTTAGGGAGACAAGATTTTCCATCTTCGATCTGTTCTACTACTGCTTAGAGAGACAAGATCTACAATCTTCAGCTTACTTCACTATTGCTTAGGGAGATAGGATGGTGGCTTAAATCTGCTCCACTACTGCTTAGACAGACAAGATTCGCCATCTTTGATCTGCTCCATTACTGCTTAGAGAGACAAGATCTACAATCTTTAGCCTACTCCACTACTGCTTGTGGAGATAGGATGGTGGCTTAAATCTACTCCACTATTGCTTAGAGAGACAAAATTTGCCATCTTCGATTTGCTCCACTACTATTTAGGGAGACAAGATCTACATTCTTCAGCCTATTCTACTACTGCTTAGGGAGATAGGATGGTGGCTTAAATCTACTCCCCTACTGCGTAGGGAGACAAGATCTACAATCTTCAGCCTACTCCACTACTGCTTAGGGAGATAGGATGGTGGCTTAAATCTGCTTCACTACTACTCAGGGACACAATATTTGCCATCTTCAATCTGCTCCACTACTGTTTAGGGAGACAAGATATACAATCTTCAGCCTTCTCCACTACTGCTTAGGGAGATAGGATCTATGAATTTATCGATGTTGCTACACCATCCTCTAGGGACATGATCTATAGATTCGGTTTTATGTACCTATGCTTATGCCAAATGATTAGGATGCTATGATCGAAATGAATCAAATGCTCCTAACTAGATGTGTTGTGAATGATATATGAATGCAGAAATAAGAATGATCCTTTTTAAATGCTTGACGTATCATTGCTCGTTATTCATCAAGGCATTATTACTGACGTATTACGCTGCCATCTTGTTCGGATAGTATTCTTGACAGAAAACCCAAAGAAACAATCACATTCTACTCAGCAAGCTTGCCCCGCTGTAATTTTAGAGTCCCTTCCACTGTACCTTCTGGGACATAAAGTTTGTATCTCCCACTGCAACTTTAGGGGGATAACATTTGGTTTTTTCCATCCATCCTGCTGCAACTTAGTGGTATAGGATTTGTATCATCTTCAATCAATTTGATCTATTACACCATTCCCTGGGTGTAGTGACCAGATGTATATGTCTGATATTTGAATGAATGCAGAGTATCATTTTTCTTTTCGGACAAAGATCCCCCTTTACACTTGGTTTGACATTGCTCGTTATTTGTCGAGGTTGTATCACCGACGAAATGTCTTGTCTTTTTGTTCAACCAATTAAAGTCCAAAGAGATAATCATCTTTCTCCAATATCTCCAACCCTTAGGCTTGGTGAGTTCTAAACAATAGTCCTGTTTCAGGTTCTTGTATTATTCAGAAGCTTCCAAAGTAATATGCGAAACTCCTTTTATGAAAGTATTATTAGTCCACTAATAGTTATTTCAATGCAAAATGCTTGAAAAAGATCATAACAATGGACCGGAAGGAAATTAGTTAGGAGCATAGCTCGAAGCAAGTAAGCTAATCATGGATAGAAAATGCAATTAAGAATGAAATTTATTAGGATGTATCTTGAAAAGAAAAAGGTAATCAAAGATAGCAAATTAAAAAAAAAGGGTAAAATGGAAAACTAGGTGCCCCTAATATTGCAGCTTGAGCTTTTCTGTACCAACTTCTTGAGGACCATTTTGAGCTCAATCTGTGTTTAGTGGATCTGGAGTACTTTTTCTATGACCCAAGGCATAGCATACTTCTTCATTATTAATTCAGGCATAGCAAGACTATTGCATGCCCCAACTTCGATCAAAATTTGAATTGTCCCTTTTCGAGTTTTCAATTCAAAACCTCTTTGGTCTCAAGACGCCCCTTTGCAAGTTTTTGCCTTGGCCTCTCCTTCTTTTTTTTAGAAGGTCTTAAAGCACCTTTTGCGGGTTTTCACATTGGCCTCTCCCCTTTTTTAGGTGAAGTACTTTTTGGCTGAATCCAAATTTGCAGGATTAGGCAAGTTTTTACCATCCATCTTGGTCAAAATCAACGCTCCTCTAGAAAAGGCCTTCTTTACCCCATAAGGTCCTTTCCAGTTTGGCATGCATTTTCCTTTAAAGTCTTTTTGTATGGGAAGGATCTTCTTCAATGCCAGGTCCTAATAGTGGAATTCTCTAGGATGAACCTTTCTATCGTAAGCTCGCATCATTCGTTTTTGGTACATTTGACCATGATGGATAACTTTCAATCCAATTTAACTGATCATATCGGGATCAAATCCATTTTATTTCATCTAGTTTTAGCTCAGCCAAAATTCAGAGAGAAAGAATCTCAACTTCAATGGGCAAAACTGCTTCCACTTTAATGAGAAAGGTGTTGCCCCGGTGGAGGTCTTGACCGACGTTCGGTAAGCATAGATGGTAATTTCTCATGCTGATCTTTATGAGTCAATTATTTTCCCCACAATTTTATTTTTATTACTTTTCGTTTACACTGTTCATTTTCGAGCAATATGGTGTTTGATCTTGAATAGATCGCAAACTTCTGATGTCGTACTATTGATGCAATCCTTTTTGGCATTCCATATCGACACGAAATGGTTCCTTTTTTTTAGAATTTGCTAACTGTCGACTTTGTGACATTAGCATATGAAGTGGCTTCCACCCATTTAGTGAGGTAATTGATGACCACAAAGATGAATCGATGCCTGCTAAAAGCTTTTGGCGAGGTCAGCCCACTGACATCTATGCCCCACATTGTAAAAGTCCATGTAGAAGTCATGAAGAGATGAATGAGACACATGAATATTGTATCCATAAATTTTGCACTCATGGAATTGCACGTGTACCCAATAATTGATGAAATCCCCTTCCATGGTGGACCAACAGTACCCAAATCTCATGGTTTGCCTGGACATTGTAAAACCATTAGCACGTGTTCTTTAGACACCCTTATCGACCCCTTCTAAGATTTCCTTAGCCTTGACAACATCCACACGTCTTAGTAGCCCAGGCATGTCCTGATATGATCATGCGAAAATATCTTTGAATTATTGGAAATAACTTAATGATGTCTCGCCCTAGTTTCGTGGTGAGCTAGGCTTTGATCATCATTTATTTCCTAGGCTCGCAATGTCCATTGACCCTTTTGTAAGGTAGGATCTGTTTTTCATCTTGTTCTACCATTCTTAACAAATCAGTAGATAAGTTACAATCCCTTGTCATCTTCAAAGTCTCGAGATCCCTCTAGACACATATCTCGCTCAAAAAGAGATTTTGGGTCAGTAGCAGCGTCGCTCATGTCTTTGATATTTGGGTCCCTATTGTAGGTAGGAAGGAAGATTTCAAAGAATAAATGAATCTAAAAATGATTATTTGTATGGTATGATCATGAAAAATAAAAGAATATTTGAAAGAGAGTCTAAAGAACAAAAGAATCTATAAATGGAAATAAAAGAATATTTGTTCAAAAAAGATGCATTTTATTGAAATAAAGATTTTGGACACAAGCCTATTTCACAAAAGGATTCTTATTGCCTCTAGGCTTAAAGCAACAAGCGTGTTTTGAATATTACTCTAAATTAGCTTTAAAAATACAAGGATTTATTCCATAGTCCCATTGTTCAAAACACTCCCAAGTATGCAAGGGCAGATGCTTGGAAACTTTATTCCCCAGTTCTCTCTTTGGATACATCGTTAATGTTCAGATTCCTTGATATTCTTTCTAGGCCTTTGATCTCTTCAATTTCTTTATTATCTATCAGGTCTTGCACTAGGGCCCTGAGCTCAATGCATTGTTGGATATCATGCCCCTATCCATCATGGAACTCACAATGTTTACCCCTTTAACAGAAAGGTTGGGTAACCGATTTTCTGTACCGAAGGGATCATCGAATTTTACGATACCCAATTTGATAAGTTTTTCGATTATATTTTTAAAAGCGACGCAGTTCACAATCGAATGCCTTGTGATTCCCCCATAGTATTCACATTGGGCATTTACGTCGTACCATTTAGGGTATGGAGGCTGTATTGATTCTACATAAAAAGGGGATACAATATGTGCGTCAAACAAAATTTGGTACAACTCCCTATACGTTATTGGGATGGGGAGGTTTTTCTGAGTTGGGTTTTAGATTGAGTTTTTGCCTTTGGGGGACCTGATGGCTGGTAGTTACCGTCCTTGGCTGGCTTACTGTAATCGACTCTGAATAGCCTTTGTTATACGTACTCGTACTATTCGCTTCCTTTTCCTTCTGCTTTGGGGCCCTTAAAGTCCACTCTCCCCTTTCCTTTTTTCTGCAAGAACAACAGGTTTGGCTCGATCATCCTCTGGGTTAAAACCTAAACCCATTGGGAAGTTCAACAGTGCCGAGGTACCAGTCTGATATTGGGGTCCGATAATGATGGGTACCCTTTGCGGATGCACGTCTGGTTGGGACAGGACGTTTATTGGAGTAAAACCTGGGGAATAGATGAGGTCTTCATTTTCATCCCCACTGTTGACCACTGAGCCACTCCTTTTTTCAAGTTCTCCAGCTAGTAACTGGGTTAACTGACCCATCATATTTCTTTGGAATTCTAGCACTTGTTCCCGCATAACTTGTTGAATTTTGGTCAATTGCTCTTGCATCTGTATTTGCTTTTGCTCCATTCTCTCCAACCTTTGGTCCATGGCTTTTGTTTTTACGCGGAGTACCGTGACGATGCTCAGTTCAGTAGATTTTTGTCGGTTCCCAAGTTAGCTAAAATAATTTTACCTAATTAGGGTCCTTTTGTGAAAATATAATGCATGTGATGAAATGCAATGCAAATGCATGGGATGAATGCAAAAAGAAAGAGAGGCGTTGATTCTGGATTCAATTCTATTAGAACAACTTTTCTAGAAAACAAATTTCTTTACATAAAATGGATTACATATGCGGCATTGCCCTCATATTCCAAGCGACGACACCTATCCTTTTCTTCATATCTAGATGTTATGGTCAAATCATGCGAATTTTCCAAAAGATGTCTCTATTATCTCCTTTCTGCTCAATCCGGACCGTGGCCTATTGCTCACTTATCCCCGCGATGCTCGTCGGCTTCTTTAAGACATGACGACTCTCGAATAATCTTTGTTGGCTTGAATCCTCAGGAAATGAAGCAAAGTTGTTTATTCCTTCAGGGACTATCAGCCTTCTCTTGTTGTTTACTTGGACTATATTTGGACGGCTGTATTATATTCCACTTTATCAAGAAATCCATTCTCCATGAAAAGTTTTTCTATTTAGCAATCGAATGTCACTTAACACCTTCTTTCTATAATGAAAATGCAATGCAATCAAAATAAAAGAAAACATGTTAGCACAGGAGAAATAAACAAAAGAGAGTACCTATCCGGGTGACCACTAAGGGTTCAGAGTGGCTCTACCTAGGGTGGGCTCTTAAGGCTTGCTATATGGGGTTTGATTCTAAAGTAAAAGGTACCCGAACCTGCAGATTCCTCAATCCTCACCCATTATGGGCTCATATGGGCCGACTTCAGTTCAGGGGAATACATTTCCCTATGGTTGCACGGAGATGAAAATCTCACGAAGATATAGGTACAGATGCATCCCGAAAGCGATCCACTATCTTGCACGGAGGTGAAGACCTCACGAAGGAATAGTTTCTCACTCCTACTTAAAAAGGTGTAACTGTGCGGTTATGCAATGCAATGTGCAGGGATATACAAAAAAGCTCAAAGCAAATAAAGAAAATATGAATAAAATGATGAAGATCGTAACACAAAACAGATGAAATGCAATGAAAGGATTGTATATCAAAACCAAATTTTCAATTTTCGACAAAAGGAAAAAAGTTAATCAACTTGTGGCTTGACTTTCTTATTTGGGTCCCTAGTGGAGTCGCCAAGCTGTCGAAACCATTTTTTTGAAAACAGGGTCGACTAGGTTTTGAAAGCAAAAACGAAAAATGGGAGTCGCCACCAATCCTTTTTGATGAGGTGTGATCAGGTCACCTCGTAAAAATGGTCATTTTTAATAAATGATTGGATTTATTCAAACAACGATTTTGGTCCACGAAATTCAGAAAGATGGGTTCGGGAGTCTGTTACGCACGAGGAAGGATTAGCACCCTCAATACGCCCAAAATTGGTTCCTAATTGATTAATTAATGTCTTGATGTCGAAAATTTGAGAACTTTGAAGAAAAGTACGATCCTTTGTTAAAATATTATTTAATTAAAAATTTTTGAAAAAAATGACATATTTCACGTTAATCGAGGAAAAAAATTATATCCTGTAAGTTATGACACAATATCTTAAATCTCCAATACGCGAATAAATGCCAAAAAATTTATTTATGTGAAAAATATTTGATTATCTCGATTTTAGGAAATAATCATATTCCGTAAGTTAGAACACGATCTTTTTATAATTTTCGAGATCATTTAAAAATTTATGCTTTTAAAAACATTCGTTTGTTCGGATTCATCGAGAAAGTCGAAACCCCGTAAGTTAGGGAACGACCTTTCGAATCTCAAAATATAAAAAAAAATTATTTTAGAGAATATAATTTCGTTTGTCGAATAAAGATTAATGCAGCACAATTTATAGTAAAAGTATGAAAGCAAATCACGATATTAATACATGTATCAACATAATAATAATGCGATAATATTAACAACAGTAATACGAGCAAAGATATAAAAACAAGATAAATAAAGGCAGGGCTAAAAACATAAGTAATTAAATAAAAAAATAAAACTATAAAAGAGTTAAACAAATAAAAAGTAAATAAATAAGAAAATAAAAATATTTAATAAAATAAAATGAGAAATGATAATAATAATAATAATAATAATAATAATAATAAAGGTAATAATAATTATTATAATAGAGAGTAATAGTAATAGTAAAAATAAAAATAATAGTAATAATAATAATGGTAATAAAAATAAAAATAAAAATAATAGTAATAATAATAATGGTAATAAAAATAAAAATAAAAATAATAGTAATAATGATAATAATAATAATAGTAATAATATAAAACTAATGATATAATAATGTAATAATAATAAGCAAATAAGTATAAAAAGAAAATATAATCATAATAATAATAAGAATAATAATAATGAATATAAATAATAATAAAATTAACTAATTTAATAGTAAGTAATAAATAACAAAAAAAAAGGATTAGATTGAATTTAAAACAGAAAGTTTGGGGCAAATTCAAAATAAAAAAAAGGGGAGGACCAAAATGTAATGCGTAAAAGAAGTGGAGGGACCAAAAAGGCAATATTCGACTAAATTGGAAAAGAAATAAAATTGCTAGGCATAAATTAAAAAACAAAAAAAATGAAATTTGAAAGCAGAAAAATGCGGAAGGGCCAAATGCGCAATTAGACCATCAAACGAAAACACGCGGATCCCCTGTGGGTCGGGTCGGTCGGATCGGTTCGGCCCAGGCAAAACGATGTGGTTTTGGGGCTTATGGACGCCGACCAAAACGACGTCGTTTTATGTGGCCTATATAAGTTAAAATTTTTAGAAAAAAAATCATTTTCCCTCTGCTTTAAAAAAAAACAAACCCAATCTCTCCATTTTCTCTCTAGCGAAACCAAGCCGGCCAGAACTCCGATCGGCCACTGGCACTCCATCTGCTGGTCGCCGGCGCCGGCGCCACCGTACACGGCGGCCGAAGGTCAAAAAATTTCCCTTTTTTAGGCAAATCGAAAAAATAGGTATGTTCCTTTCCCCTTTTTTTATCTTTTATGTATATATATAAATAAAAGAAAAGAAATAGATTCGAAAAATAAAAAAAAATAAAAAGATGAAATCACCTTTTTTTTTCTCTGATTTGATTTTTTGGTTATTCTCTTTTCAATATTCAATCTCTGTTCTTTGTTTTTAAAATGTAACACCCCGAATTTGGGCCTAAAAGTATTGGGCCTTGAGTATTGGTCCGTAAGGAGGTTGTATATAAGTATTTAATTGTACAAGAAAATGACACAATTAAATGTTTGCTTTAGTGGTTAATGACTCTGAGAAGTGTTGGAGAAATCTTGGGTTTAAACCTAGGCTTTAGCAAAAATTTTGGTAATAAGTGAATAAAATCCTAGGTGCTGGAATGAAGGCCTTTTAGATATTTTGGTAAATAAATGACACAAGGAAGCTTGTGGTCTAGTGGTTGTGGTGTCATTAAGGTTGCAAGGGAGCCTGGGTTCAAGTCTTGGCTCTTGCAATTTATTTTGGATTTTCTTTTAAAGGAACCAGGACTTTGGCCCCAGTTGAGCTGAACCGAGAAAACCGATCCAACTGAGCACTGGGCAGCCCAAAACTATCCCACATGCTGATCCAATCAGCTTGCTTGGCTGATTATTTGGCTTGCAAAATGGCCCTTGAAGACTCCTTCAAATTGCATTCAAATCCCTCCACTATTTATGCCTTTCTAGATTTGCCCCAACATTAAAATAGCATTTTTGAAATCTTCAAACATGCCACATGTGTGGCTGACCATGGGGGGAGTCTTTGGCTACTGATTTTGGCTTTTTTTTAGCAGTCTTCTCAACCTATAAATACTGTAACAACCCGTTTTTAGTGAATTCAAAATACTAGTTTTGGAACCATAAATCCAAGTCATAAAGAAAATTTATTTTAATATTGTTACATGGTCTGCATTGTGATAGGAAATACATATGAAAATTTTGATAAGAAAATTTTAACAATTTCATGTTTAATTATGGAAAGGACCAAATTGCATAAAATGGAAAATATGAATTCTAGTAGCTATAAGGATTAATTAGCTATGAAGTTCAAAACTTGAGGTTATTATATGGTAATTAGACCATTAAGAAAAGTTAGTAGATATTTTTGGTGAATCATCTATTGAAAATTAGAATAAGTAAAAGACTAAATTGGAATGTTTAGTAGATATTTTTGGTGAATCATCTATTGAAAATTAGAATAAGTAAAAGACTAAATTGGAATGTTGAAAAATTAATGGATGATAATAAATTAAATAGAAATATCATATTATTATCATCTTCTTCCCCAAAAATACATGGAAACCCTAGGAAAGAGAAAGCAAGTTTTCTTAGCTTGATTAGATCTGGAAAGATCGAATAAAGAGTTAGATCGAGGAAAAGAAAAGGTGTCGAATTAACAGATTTACATACATGAACAAGTGTCGAGGTAAGTTCATGTAACTTAATTATGTGTATTAATATGTTTGAATTGAATGTTGCATTTGTGTGAATTTGCATAAATGTTATAAATGTATGAAATAATCACATGTTTGATAATGTTTGGAAAATGTTAAGTTCCGTTTGAATAATGAAATTAGATGGATACATGATTTCCCATATTGATGTGGTCCTGCATATGTTGCGGATAGAATATAGCTCAGACGAGTAATCTTGTTATAAGCCTTCTCGAGTGTCCAGTTTTATAGTTCTTGATCCTGATTAGTAGTGATTTTACATGTGTTGTGCATTACCGTAGCTCTTTGTAAGCGTCCTGTTACATGATTCGATCGATTGTGATCCAGAATTTATTGCGGACGCAAACGCAGCTCTTCGTGAGTGTCCTGATATAGGCTCTTATGAGCTCCCTGACATGGCTCGCTTGAACTCCCTGTTATGTTATCTGGAGCTCTGTGATAATAACTCTTCGGAGTTACCTATTAAGCTCAATGAGCTTCCTATTCTAAACTCTTATGAGTTTCCTATTTAGCTCGGATAAGCATCCTGTTAGATGGCTCATCTGAGCATCCTGTTATACGGCTTGAGAGTGTGCTTCTTGATTATGTGCCCTAAAAGGTACCCCTATATATGAATTGATGGGTCACTAATTTGTATACCCCGACTATACTACTTGGGTATTCATCGATATTTCAACGATTCAATGGATAAAACTCTTGATGAAAGAAAATATGAACTAAATATGAGTTAACTCTCAGAGACCTTGAAATACATGGAAATTTTTATATGATGAGCTCATCTAAGTTTTCTTGATATTCATGAGAATTATAAGACTAACTTGTTTGATGAGAACTTGTGCTTAGGCATTTGGCTAAAATGTTTTGGGATGCATGCTATATATATTTAGTTATACGAGCATGATTGGTAATTTAAATTCTTGTTATGCAAACTTAGTAAGCATGAAATGCTTACTTTGCTTTATTTTTCTTTATTTTATAGTACTCGGAAGCTTGTAAAGCTTGGAGATCAGTTGGAACATCATCACACTATCTTCTAGCTCGTTTTAGTATAGATAGAAAACTTACTTTGGTATAATGGCATGTATAGGCTAATGATAATAAATGAGGGTATATAAATGTTTTGGTTGTAATTAGCTATTGGAATGGCTAGTAATAGTAAATTTAATGCATACTTATGCATGAGGTTTATTATATTTAGTATATGAATATGTTTGGTTTAATATATTAGATACAATTAAGTTAGGGTAAGTATATAACTTTAATGCAAAGATAATACTTGAAGGCTTGAGTAAATGTGTCATGTACAAAACTTGATCATTAGATTGATTTATATGGCTTGATTTGGTTGGTGAATATATTGAAGTGTTGATATAGGTGCAAGGTAAAAAGGTTGAGAAATAAGGCTTGGAAAATGGCCTTATCCTGTCCACACGGGTAGACATACGGGCATGTGTCTCAACCGTATGTGAAACACGGCCACGTGCATGAGTGTGTGGTTTGGCCGTGTGTCCCCTGCATCTTAAAATTTAAGAAATAGAATGTTTAGAATTGAGCACATGGGTAGAGACACGGGCGTGTGTCTCAGCCGTGTGAGTCACACGGGCCAGCACATGGGCGTGTGTCCTAGCTGTGTAACCTCTGCACCTAATTTTCAAAAATTAAATTGGCCACACAGTCTAGCACAAGGGCATGTGGCTGGCTGTGTGACCCAAGTCAGAGAGTTACACAGGTAAGGACACGGGCTGGAACACAATCGTGTGCCTCACATCGAATGCCCACACAGCTTGACACATGGCCGTATGTCCCCTGTACCTAAAAAAAATTTTGAGATTTTGCGAAAAAATTTCTGTGATTTTGGTTTAGTCCCAACTTGATTCTATTATGAATTTTGGGCCTCGAGGACCCATATGAAGGACATTTCGATTGATTATGATTAATTGTCGAAAATGAATAGTAAATGACATGAATTAACTATAATTAAATTGTAAATTCTGGTAATGCTTCATAACCTTGTTTCGGTGATGGATACAAGTTAAGAGTGTTACATTTATTGGTATCAGAGCTATAGTTTAGCCGATTCTTGGACTAACATAGCAAGTAAAAGTTTAGCTATACATGCCATTATATAATTTGTGATAGTGTGAAATCTCTTGATCATTTTAAACATGTTTTTCATATAGCAATGTCATCCAACCAAGCAAGAGCTGAATCCGAGGAAGCTGAGAGCATTGCTCAAGCTTCAGTTCAAAGAGTTGCATCTAGTAGTAGTAGAAGGCCCATATCTGAGGGTCGTGGTGGTGAGGCAAAATAAGCCTTCTTTCAAATTATGAATGAGTGGTTCACAAAATTTTTAAGAACAAATCTTGCTGTACAACAACCTCCCATTCCTGCTCCTCAACCGATTCCTGACATGCCACAAGGTGTTAAACCTATTAGAATTGGTAAGCCTCCAGTATATAAAATCCGTAAATATGGAGTTGAAGAATTTAGGACTACTATCGAAGATGATCCAAAAATGGCTGAACTTTAGTTAGAGAATACAATCAAGGTTTTGGATAAATTATCATGCACACTGTTGTAGGCCAATTTTAGCCCATTTACATCAAAACCCAATTTAGCCTTACCTAACCCACTAAAATTAAACCCAAAACCCAAAATCTTAACTACCCAAAGCCCAATTTACATCAAAACCCCAATGGCCCAAACCCTAAGCCCAAATCAAAATAAAAAAACCTAGCCACTCCTTTTCCACCACCAACTCCACTAGCCACTCTTTTTCCACCACCAACTCCACTAGCCACACATTCTCCACCACCACTTGTACCTACAAATGAAGACATAAACAATAAAAAAAATATTTTGTAAATGGCTATATAAGCCTTCTCATATTTTGTATATGGGGGGAGATTTTTTTGGAGAGTTTTTGGGAGAGAAAGTTATTGTAAAGGATTTTTGGAAAGGTTTCTTTTTAAAGTAATTAAGGAGAAGAGTTATTGTGAAGGCTAGTTTTAGGAGAAGCTAGTTTTTTTGGAGATTAATCAAAAATCAAAGCAAAAGAGGTTTCTTTGTCTATTCTCATTTTAAGTTCTTTGTTTACTTATTGTTTTCCTTTCAATCTTATTTTGTTTCTTTTATACGAAAGTAAAAAATAAAAGGAGGAAGCTTACCCATTTTTACCGAAAAAGTTTTTTTGAGGTCCGGCTGCCGTGTACTGTGGCGCCGGCGGCGGTCCGGCGACCAGACGATGGCCGGCCTTGTGGCCGAAAATCACCCACCCTCTCCCTCTCTTTTTTTGTTATTATTATATTTCTTAATATTATATTATATATATTCTTTTAATATATTAGGTATATTTTAAATTTTATATTACGTATATATATATTTTATACTATTTTATTTATATATCTTTAATAGTATATTATTTATATATATATATATTTTTTCTACATGTTATCTTATGTATATATCTTAACTATATTATGTATGTATTTTTAACACTATATTATGTACATATTTTTAATATTATCATGTATTTATTTTTTATATATGTACATATTGATGTAGTATTATTAATAGTATTTTTTTTAACATCATTACTATTTCTAATATATATATTATGTACATCTTTTTTATTTCTATTTTATTTTTTATTTGTCAATATTAATTATTATTATTCTAATATTTTGATATTTTAATATTTTATATTTTATATATTTTATTATTCCCATCATTGTTCGCATTTTTTGACAATAATATTCTTGGATTTTTTTTACTATCATTTTAAAAACTTTTTACATTTTAATTTTAAGAATAAGGTAATGTACCAATTTTAACATTAAGTCATCGATTTCATCGCTATGTTGGGTGAAATTAATCAGCTCGTGTTAAAAACGGGACGTCCTTCTAAAAACAAAAAAAATTGCAACTTCTCATTTCCTTCAATCGGATCACACTTAAATGTCAAATTGAATTCGTATTTTTGAAAATCAAGACAACATGTGTTTAATAAGATACCAATTTTGGGCGTCGCGAGGGTGCCAATACCTGCCTCGTGCGTAACCGACTCCCGAACCCTAAATTTTCTCTGGATTTTAACGTAGACCTAAACTCAGCCTTTTATTTGTTTTAATAAAAGATCTAATAGGTGTCCGATCACACCTAGGAAAAAGGATCGGTGGCGACTCCCTATTTATTTCAAAAATCAAACGTCAAATTTCAAAAAAATTTTCAATAAATCGCCACAATTAGCGACCAAGCTAAGCTAAAATTTTTACGTCGCTACAGCTGGCGACTCCACTGGGGACAGCCTTTTTGAGAGTCGTGTCTGGAATTAAACACGTTTTGTCAAAATTTCAAATTTCCTTGTTCAAAGTAAATATTTGGTCGTGATTCGAAAATCTCGTTTTCAAAATTCATGCATTTGTATCGTGCTGTAAATATTTCTTCTAACTTGCTTATTTGGTTGTTTTTCAGTTTTCAATTTTTATGGTTTTAATTTTGGTTTAGTTTCTTTAAGTAAAACGTAAAGGTTTATGAGTTGTTCCCCACACACCGTGCACTTGCATTTTCGCATAACATGAGCTCTCTACCCGGGCTCCGTCCATTTAAGTGAAAGTAAACGCTACGCCTTCGTGAGTTAACTCGTCCCTCCGCACAGGCTAGTGAATACTTTCGGGTTACATATGACTTATGCTTTCGTGAGTTAACTTGTCCCTCCGCATAGGCATAAGTAAATGTAATCCCTCGAATTGAACTCGTGAGCCTGTGATAGGCTATGACCGAGGCTCCGTGTTAATCTTAGCAGATGATAGTACGGGCAATTTGAGTACCTATCTAGAACCAAAACCGCATATAATGAACCATACGAACCACCTAACTAGAGCCATGCCGAACCTCCGCTCGTTTAGTAGTCACCGAAATAAGTACACGGGAAAAGCATATCTTACCTTCTATTTCTTTTACATTTGTGCTTTCTAAGTAAGGGAATCGAGTCCACTGAACCAAGTAGCTTAATTTGTTAGATTTTCCACAATTTTTCTCTGTTTATATGTGTTGCGCTAACCAAGGTCGTTTGTCTGTATTTTATTTTTCATCATGCATCGAAGGCATCTTGTTAGGAAGGTGTTGATTAGAGATTGGTTGCCAAAAAAGGGGTTTCTGATAGAGGAGTCAATTACACGAGTGACCGAAACGTTGTGTAATAGACTCTTTTGATTAAGGAAATGCCTAAATAGGGGCTATCTTGAAATTAACACCAATTTCTTGCATTTCTTTCATGACTAACAGTCATTTGACATTCATGCATTCATTCATTCATTGCATATTCCATACTCGTTCGCTGAGGTTAAAACATACAATTCGCTAGTTGTGCATACCATACGGGAAACCAGGGACATTCCACGAAAAACTGCCTAGCCTTTAAGAGAAGAGTTCAAGGACTCATTGATGCAGGTATCCTACGATTCGATAGTGCCAGTAATGCAACTGGGAACCCATTCCCTAACCATATCGAAAGGGATGTGAGCATAGTGGGGAAAGTGGACAAATGGAAAGTCAGAAGATGTGTTCAGAAATAAGGATGCCTCTGCAGAAAATCTGGGAGGTACTGGTTAAGAAAGGATTGCTTTGTCACCCGATAGAATTCTCGGAGAAGAAGGTCAAAGTTTTGCAATTTCCATGGAATTGTGGGACACGACATTCAGTCGTGTGAGGAATTTAAAAGGTTGCTTCAAGACCGGATGGATAATAAGGAGATTAAGATCCTTAACAAAAGGGAAGAGACCAATGAAAGAGAAGTATGCGCCTCTGATAGCCAGTCATCAGGTCCCCCTTATAGCGCTGATCAACCGTTAGTAATTTATTACGATGCGACGAAAGAGCCGGTGAAACCAAAAATGATAATCGAAGTACCATCTTCTTTCCCTTACAAGGACAATAAAGTAGTACCATGGAAATATGACGTTAATATCGTCACACCTAAAGATGAAAAACCCAAAGCCATGACTGGAAGCGTCGGGGAATTAGGTCATTTCACTCATAGTGGAAGATGTTATTCGAAGGAGATAAAGGAGAACAGTGACTTGAAACAGAAAGGAAAAGCACCGATGCATGTGACCGATGATGAGCATGAAACTGCGCCTGAACAAGAAGCTAAAAATCCTGTGGACGAGGAGGAAGCACAGGAATTCTTAAAATTTATCAAGCACAGTGAGTACAACGTGGTAGAATAATTGAGTAAGCAGCCAGCGCGAATCTCGATATTATCTCTGCTGTTGAATTCAGAACGACACCGAAACGCTCTGCTGAAAGTGTTAAATCAAGCTTATGTGGCAAACAATGTATCCATTGAAAAACTGGATAGGTGGATGAACAACTTGAATGCGGATAATTTCATTTCTTTTAGTGATGATGAAATACCGCCCAATGGTAGAGGCTCAGTGAAAGCATTGCATATCACAACCCGTTGCAAGGGCTACATAATACCGAACGTGCTCATCGATAATGGTTCGGCACTCAACGTTATGCCTTTGGCCACGCTTTCTAGAATTTCGATGGATCTGTCCCATTTAAGGCCCTGTCATTCTACGGTAAGGGCATTCGACAGGACAAGGCGTGAAGTCATGGAAAAAATTGAGATCCCTCTGGAAGTGGGTCCCTACATATATGATATCGAGTTCCAAGTCATGGACATTACACCCTCTTATAACTGCCTTTTGGGAAGACCTTGGATCCATTCTGATGGAGCAGTCCCATCATCCCTCCATCAAAAGGTGAAATTTATCGTGGATGGCTGTTTGGTCACAATCGAGGGTGAAGAAGACATTGTCGCATCTATTTTTGCTGATGCGCCATACCTGGAAGTAAGCAAGAACGCAGTGGAATGTTCCTTTCAATCCCTTGAATTCGTCAATGCCACTTTCGTCGCTGAGGGAAACAGAATTCCGATGCCAAAACTATCGAGAAATACCAGAATGGGTGTCAAGTTGACCGTAGGAAGGGGAGCTCGTGCGAGAAGAGGTTTAGGGAGACATCTGCAAGGAATAGTTAGGGCTTTAAAGCCAGTGCACCACAAGGCCCGATACGGTTTGGGGTTCCAGCCTGACATGCGTCAAAGAAGAAGACAGTGGAAGAAGGATCAAGAGAGAAGAATTGCAAGAACTTTGGGCCGAGAACCAGAATGGGAACCAATAGAGTACCCTCCTTTGTCAAAAACATTTACATCTGCGGGAATGATGTACCCTGGACAAGAACATGCTGTGGTTAATTGAAAGGGGTTTTCAGAATGTCAGTATAAATGTCATTGATAAAGAGGCTGGTGCAAGTAAAGATGTCTCGAGGATATGCCCTTGCCCTCCTGGTTTCATGTTGAACAATTGGACTGCTGAGGAGCTTCTTGTAGTTTATAAGTCTTCAGAGTAATGCTAAACATTAACCTTCTATTGTGTCCTTAGATATAATATAATTCTTTTGTAAGAGCTTGCATTCGCTCTTTATCATTTAAATGAATATCAATGAAGATGCATTTTGTCACGATTTTTCGCAATATCACTAATTTCATAATCATTTTCTCATTTCATAGCCTATCCTTACATTTGCCTCATTGCCATGACATAACATTTTGATTGTTGTTTCCAATACTTGGATGTCCCTCGATAGCTTCCTTTTCCATTCAACTTTCAGGTGCTCAGATATTGACGACATGAATAAGCCCGTTATGAATCTTGAAATTGATTTTGAGAAGGCTGTTTGCTTAGGAGAATTTGAAGCCGTAGAAAATGCTGAAGATTATGTCTCGTCTCCTAAATTTTTAAGAATGGTGGAACAAGAGAATAAACAGATTTTGCCTCATGAAGAATCTGTGGAAACAATAAATTTGGGCACTGAAGAGAGGAAACAAGAAGTGAAGATTGGGACTTCTATTTCAGAGAGTACCAGACATAGTTTGATCATTTTACTCCGCGAATACAAAGATGTTTTCGCATGGTCATACCAGGATATGCCAGGGCTAGATGAAGATTTAGTGGTCCATAAGCTCCCATTAAAGCCAGAATGCAAGCCCATCCAGCAAAATTAAGACGGATGAGACCCGAAATGCTGTTGAAAATAAAAGAGGAAGTCAGAAGCAATTTGATGCTGGCTTCCTACAAGCCTCCAAATATCCAGAATGGGTGGCTAACATAGTCCGGTACCAAAGAAAGATGGCAAAGTACGAATGTGCGTGGATTACCGTGACCTGAATCGAGTAAGCCCAAAAGATAATTTTCCCTTGCCACATATTGACACGTTGGTGGACAACACAGCAAAACATTCATTGTTTTCTTTCATGGATGGATTCTCAGGGTACAATCAGATCAAAATGGCCCCGGAAGATATGGAGAAAACTACCTTCATAACGATGTGGGGAACATTCTGCTACAAGGTGATGCCTTTTGGGTTAAAGAATGCAGGGGCAACATATCAGAGGGCTATGGTGACGTTATTCCATGATATGATGCAAAAAGAAATAGAGGTCTATGTCGACGATATGATTGCTAAATCCCGAGGGGAAGAAAAGCATGTAGTGAACCTCAAGAAGTTGTTCGAAAGGTTGAGAAAGTTTCAGCTAAAGCTTAATCCAGCCAAATGTACATTTGGGGCTACCTCGGGAAAGTTGCTAGGCTTCATTGTCAGTGAAAGAGGTATCGAAGTTGATCCAGATAAAATAAAAGCCATCCAAGAATTACCTCCCCCGCGCACACAAAAGGAAGTCAGGGGATTTTTAGGGAGGTTGAATTACATTGCTCGATTCATTGCTCAACTTACCAACCAATGCGACCCAATTTTTCGACTCCTTCGAAAACATAACCCGAGAGAATGGAACGAGGAGTGCCAAGTGGCCTTCGATAAGATAAAACGGTATCTGTCTAATCCTCTTGTGCTAGTACCACCGACCCCTGGAAAACCCTTAATTTTGTACCTGACCGTGTTTGAAAACTCAATGGGTTGCGTACTGGGGCAACATGATGAGTCAGGGAGAAAAGAAAAGGCGATCTACTACTTCAGCAAAAAGTTCACTGAATATGAGGCAAAATATTCGTCCGTTGAGAAATATTGTTACGCTCTGGTTTGGGTAGCTCGGAGACTCAGACAATATATGTTGTATCACACGACATGGCTAATTTCAAAGCTGGACCCAATAAAATACATGATGGAATCGCCGGCACTATCAGGAAGAATGGCACGATGGCAGCTCCTCCTTTCGGAATATGACATTGCCTATGTAAGTCAGAAGTCAATAAAAGGGAGCGCAATAGCTGACTTCTTAGCAACTCGAACGACAGAGGAATATGAGCCTTTAAGATTCGATTTCCCAGACGAAGACTTAATGTGCATCACAAAAATAGAATCCGAGTCATCAAAGAGAAGTCATGGAAGATGTGCTTTGATGGTGCGTCAATGCTTTAGGTCATGGAATTGGAGCAATCCTGGTATCACCAGACGGGAATCATTATCCGTTCACTGCAAGACTGAACTTCTTCTGTACCAATAATATCGTAGAATATGAGGCCTGTATCATGGGGCTTCGTGCAGCTATCGAACGAAACATCGAGATCTTGGAGGTGTACGGGGACTCAGCCCTAGTGATTTACCAAATCCGTGGAGAATAGGAAGTGAGGGACTCAAATTGATTAAGTACAGCGATTTAGTGGCTGGATTGATCAAGGAATTCAAAGAAGTAACTTTTCATTACTTCCCACGAGAAGAGAACCAACTGGCTGATGCCTAGCACTTTGGCTTCAATGTTCAAAGCAAGTAGAGAAGCAGAAATAATGCTCGCAAAATGAGCATCTCGAGGTCCCTGCACACTGTTGTAGCATTGAGAAAGAAGTAGACGGACGGCCTTGGTTCCATGATATCTTAGAATATACCAAGAATCAAAGGTATCCGAACAAGCGAATGAGAACGATAAAGAACAATTAGAAGAATGGCAGCGGGATTTGTTCTTGATGGGGATATCCTGTATAAAAGAGGAAAGGATCAGATGCTTTTAGATGTGTGGATGATGTTGAAGCCAGAAAAATACTTGAAGAGGTCCATGAGGGAATTTGTGGAATGCATGCCAATGGTTTCAATATGGCCAGAAAGATCATGAGACTCGGTTATTATTGGCTGACAATGGAAAATGACTACATTAATTTTGCCAGAAAATGCCACAAATGTCAAATCTACGGCGATAAAATTCATGTAGCCCTTCACCCCTTCATGTCATGACTTCTCCGTGGCCTTTTTCTATGTGGGCATGGATATCATAGGGCCAATTTCTCCAAAAGCTTCAAATGGACATCGATTCATTTTTGTGGTTATCGATTACTTCACAAAATGGATTGAAGCGCTTCGTTTGCCAATGTGACGAAGACTGCAATGTGCAAGTTTTGAAAAAGGAAATCATTTGCCGATATGGTTTGCCTGAAAGAATCATCTCAGATAATGCCACGAATCTGAACATAAGATGATGAAAGAAGTGTGCGAGCAGTTCCAAATAAAGCATCATAATTCCTCGCCCTATCGCCCAAAGATGAACGGGGCTGTTGAAGCAGCTAACAAGAACATTAAGAGGATCATTGGGAAAATGACTGAGACATATAAAGATTGGCACGAGAAACTTCCATTTGCTTTGTTTGCATATCGCACATCTGTGCGAACATTACGGGAGCAACTCCTTTCTCTCTAGTCTATGGAATGGAAGCTGTGCTACCTATCGAGGTTGAGATCCCTCTCTGCGAGTATTGATGGAATCAAAGTTAGAAGAAGCAGAATGGGTTCGAGCTCGATCAGTTGAACCTCATTGAAGAAAAATGTCTAAGGGCAATTTGTCATGGGCAAATGTACCAAAAGAGAATGATCGCAGCCCATGACAAGAAGGTACGACCAAGAGAGTTCCATGAAGGAGAACTCGTTCTGAGAAAGATTCTCCCAATACAAAAAGACCTGCGAGGAAAATGGGCACCAAATTGGGAAGGACCATACGTTGTAAAAAAGGCATTCTCAGGAGGAGCTTTAATCCTTACCGAGATGGATGGGAAGGAGTTACCGAATCCGGTGAATTCAGATGCGGTGAAGAAATATTATGCTTAAGATGAAAACCCGAAAAGGGCATCTTAAAAAAAAAAAGGGATCAGGGCGAAAACCCGAAAAGGGCGTTTGATTAGTACAAAAAGTAGGATGAAACTCGAGAGGGCGTCCTAATGAAAAACCTGTGGTCGAACGATAGGTCAAGTAGTGAGACTACAGTATGAAGCACTTTGAAAGCTCGAAATTCTACGCAAGAAGCCATGCTCCGAAAAGATTATGATTAAGGAACGTGGAAGAGTTCATGTGTTGAATATCTAGAGCATTTGTATCCGTTGAATACGACCTTTTCTTTCTTTTGACATTTTTACTCTCATTGTTAACTTTCTTTGTTTGCCACATTTGAATAAAGGAATATGAGATATCATTTTTGTCCCTATCTGACCTTTTTCATGCATCTCATTATGGGTTCATTTACATGATAAATAGTGAAATGACATACTCTAAACAAAAGAAGTGCTAAGCATTACCCGGATAAGAATTTGATAAGTACAAGAGCCTCAAAGCAAAGACAAAGTTCAACCAGGGGCAAAAGAGCGATATCTGAGAACGCAGATTAGTCGTGAAGCTAGAGAATGGGTACAGGGCCTGAAGAGAAAGTCAAGAGTCCAAAGCAATGAACGCAGATCATCAAAAATCATGACGGAAAGGGACATATGACAAGCAGCCCAAGGCGCATAGCATGATCATGTAGGCATAAAGGCATTTAAGGCAAACATGTGCATATCATGATAACATCATGCATGACATATACATGTATTTCAGTAGAACAAGAGGTTTCGATGATAGCTGTACTGAATCAAAGGAAAAGACACCTGAGTTCCACCAGATGACATCTTTTGGTATTTTGATGTTTTTATTTCTGATTTCAAAAAAAATCACTCATATTGCGAGAGGTGAGTTGAGCCTCTCAGGACACGCTAAAGGTGGTTTTAATTTATGTTCATAAAAAATTAGCTCATATTGCAAGAGGTGAGTTGAGCCTTGGCTGACACGCTGAGGTATTCAATTTCTGGTTTTCAATTTCTGTTTTTAAAATCAACTCATATTGCGAGAGGTGAGTTGAGCCTCAAGACACGCTGAGGTAATTTCATTTCTGTTTGTCAAAAATCAACTCATATTGCGAGAGGTGAGTTGAGCCTCGGTCACATGCTGAGGTCTTTTCAATTTCTGTTTCAATTTGTTTCGTAAAAAAATAACTCATATGCGAGAGTGAGTTAGCCTCAGGTATTTTTTTTCTTTTTAAAAAATAACTCATATTGCGAAAGGTGAAGTTGAGACCTCGGGACACACGCTGAGGTATTTCAATTTCTGTTTGTCAAAAATTAACTCATATTGCGAGAGGTGAGTTGAGCCTCGGCTCACATGCTGAAGGTCTTTTTCAATTTCTGTTCTTCAAATTTCTGTTCGTAAAATAAATCAACTCATATTGCGAGAGGTGAATTGAGGCCTCAGGACACGCTGAGGATTTTTAAATTTCTGTTTTTCAAAAAAATCAACTCATATTGCGAAAGGTGAGTTGAGCCTCAGGACACGATGAGGTAATTTCAATTTCTGTTTGTCAAGAATCAACTCATATTGCGAGAGGTGGGTTGACCTTTTAATTTCTACTTTCCAAAATCAGCTCATATTGCAAGAGGTGAGTTAGCCTCGGGCAACGCTGAGGATTTCAATTTTGTGTTTTAATTTCAACTCATATTGCGAGAGGTGAGTTGAGCCTCAGGCACACACGCCGAGGTATTTTCAATTAAGCCTTTGATTTCTGTTTTTCAAAAAAAA